>NW_020455932.1:439512-451113 GCF_003342845.1 Nothoprocta perdicaria | reverse complement strand
CGGCCTGCCCTGCGCCGTGCTCATCGGTGAGTGCGGGGCCGAGGCGCCCCGGGGTGACCTCGGGCACGGCGGCGCCCGCCCCGGTTGTTAATACCTCAAGGGGGGCAGCGAGGAGCTGGGGGCGGCCTCGTTTTTGTGGTGGCCTCCGACAGAACTAGAGGAAACGGCCGCAAACTGAAGCACCAAAAGTTCCGCAGGAACTTCAGGAAAAAATTTTGACAGAGAGGGTGACAGAGCCCTGGCACAGGCTGCGCGGAGAGGCTGTGGAGTCTCCTTCTGTGGAGACCTTCCCAAGCCGCCTGGACGCAGCCCTGTGCTCTGGGGGACCCTGCGTGAGCAGCGGGGTTGGACTGGGTGATCCCTAAAGGTCCCTTCCAACCTTAAGGATTCTCTGATTAGTGGTTTGTTCCATATTCACCTTTCCTTGTCACCACAGAACGGCCGGCTTACGGCTGAACGAGCAAGTCTCTGAGTGCTCACCCGCGTTTGCAGGGAGGCTTCCTAATTTTATTTTTTCCTAATTTTAATTATTTATAGTGTATTACTATTTACGCTATAATATTTTAAACATTATTTTTATAATATGTTACTTTATTATATGCATATTTTTTGAGTCCAAGCTTGTATGGTTTGTGTGTGACATCCAGCAGCTAAAAATTATTGCAATTACATCTGGAAATCCACACTTAGCAGCTATTGGCACTTACTAGGATTAATCACCAAACACTTTTTGTTTTGGCTCTGCAGCAAGTGAGCGCTTCAGAAAAATCAATGGTGATTTTTTTAGGCTGTGCTTATCTCCTTCCCTCTGTGTAATCCTAAGATTGCTGCTTGCTAAATACACACTGCAAGGTGTCACTTCAAATTGTGCTGCTGAGGAGGCAGCTAAAAAGCTGTTCTTGCTTTTTCCAGCCTGCGGCCCCAGCGCCTGCACTCAGCTTTCCCCTTCTCCTCTGCTTGCCGCTTATCCTTTTGCCTTTCTCTTTGTTTCTCTTCCTTCTCTTCTCCTTCCTCCTTTTCTTGGAGTCCTCACCTCGTTGCTGCCGTGTGTGCTGTGCTGGGGCTGTCCTGCCAGCATGGAGAGTAGAGACCTCAGGCTGCTGGAGCTCGTGCTTGTTGGAGATAGTGGTGCTCTTAAGGGGAGTTTTAGGCTCTAATAAAATAGACAGGGAGACCAAGATTATGTTGAAAACTCTCTGTTGCTCTATGTGTGTTGCAATTTCAGACAGTGCTTGAAGCACTTGGATTCGTGCTTTTTCTGTGCCCTGTGAGATACTCTTTTGTTTGTCTGTGCAGTGCTCGGAGCGCTACAGTGCCACATGGCCCTGTGCTTCTTGCACCACTGCTGCCTGCAGTCATGTGCATAACTTGTACTGGAAGTACCCATGGGGAAAAGGGGGTAGTGCTCGTTACACTGAGCCCTAGTGCTGTAGGAGCAGAGAAGACAAGCTCAGATGACCTGAGCTTGAAGGAGCAGCCTTTTCAGGATGGCAACGAGGAAGCCTTGTTTTACCTCTAAGTGTGCCTCTAAGCCTCACATCTCAGCTTGCCAATGCTGTTGTAACAAAAACTCTGCTTTAATTTGCTTATAACTTTACTTTGAAACGTAGAGTATCATTTGGAGATGCTAAAGACTGTTTGCTTGTGTTCCTCAGGAGAAACGGGCTCAGGGAAGACCACTCAGATCCCTCAGTATCTCTACGAAGCGGGAATCGGCCGCCAGGGCATCATTGCAGTGACCCAGCCTCGCAGAGTAGCAGCGATATCTTTAGCCACCAGAGTCTCAGATGAGAAGAAGACAGAGCTGGGAAAACTGGTAAGTTGCTTTACGAAGTCCTTATAGGTTTGATTTAGGCTGCAGTGCTAACTGGGCTGTATTGTGGCTTGAATGGATAAGAAAAAGGAAGTTGTGACCACAGATAAGGGTAATATTTGTTTAATAATATGCTTAGATGGGGAAGAAGCTTCTTTGCTTCCGCAGCTCAGAGTGAAGCAACTTTGACTCTTTCTGTGGCATTTTACCCCTTGATTATCATGAGTAATCCTCTATTTGAAGAAAAAAAATAGTTAATGAATAAAAGGAAAAGGATTGTTCTCTCTTCCTAGGCCTTCTCTTCTAGTGCTGCTGATATCTAAAAGTCTGAGTTCATTGCAAGGAGAGGCAGGAGCATCTATGATAAGCTTCCAGTTTGGGAAAAGGCTGATTATATCACATTGTGGGGAGCTTTCTTTGGACTGGAATGATTCCCAAGGCTAGCAATGTGCAGACTGCAGAAACACAGGATGCTTCACAGAGCGCTCCCCACAGCCCTGTTTGTCCCTGGCTGATGTGATGGCCAGAGCGCTTTGAGGTCCTTTACTGCCACCGTGTCAATGGGGAGTGTGAATGACTTTGAGCCTGGGCTTTCTCAGGTCGGCTACACTGTGCGCTTCGAAGATCTCACATCTGATGAAACTAGGATCAAGTTTCTGACAGACGGGATGCTCCTCCGTGAAGCTATTGGGGACCCCATGCTGCGCAAGTACAGCGTTGTCATCCTGGATGAAGCCCACGAGAGGACCATTCACACCGATGTGCTCTTCGGGGTGGTGAAAGCAGCACAGAAGAAGCGGAAGGAACTGGGCAAACTGCCACTAAAGGTACGTGGAGCTGGGGTGGCAGAGAAGGGCAGGGATGGGGCAAGGACTCCGAGCACTGGGAGTCACTGCTGGGGTTTCTCAGCGTCTTTGAAGCTTTTGTCTAGTCCTGACGGACAAGTGTTCTGGTGAATTGCAGGACAAACCCCTGTGTTATGCTTGTTTCGAAGGTGCTCGTCATGTCAGCCACGATGGACGTGGATCAGTTCTCCCAGTACTTCAATGGAGCTCCTGTTCTCTATTTAGAAGGCAGGCAACATCCCATTCAGATCTTTTATACCAAGCAGCCTCAGAGTGATTACCTACAAGCAGCGCTGGTATCGGTCTTCCAGGTGCACCAGGTATAGTGACTTTATCAAATAAAAAACTATTAAAAATGTTCATAAGCATTTTTTTTTTGACTGGCAGTGAATGTTTGAATGTGAAACTGCCAGATAGTAAAATCATTTAATTAAACCTCTCATCGAAAGCTTTGAAGGTGCTTCTTGTTGCTAGGGTTGTGGGATTTGCACACTGAGGCTGGAGTTGAAAGGAGGCTGCTAAGCAAAGCTCTCTGGGTGTCAGCTCGTACTTAATACTTAAATGTTCTTGTCATTTTATTTTTTCTTTTTCTGTGATTACTGGCTTGTACCTGGATACTTGCTGCCTGGATGATTATTTAACAAAACATGTGTTTGAATTTAAGTGATTCCTCCATCCTTTTGGACTCAGTCTTGCAAAGTGCTGTTTAACCTTTCCTTCTGGTGAATCCTGTGGGATTTTCAGGCTTTTTTTTTCAGGCATGGAACACGTGTCTTTTCTTTCTTCCTTAACTGCTTCACTCTTGCTGTCAGGCCAGCATCTCAGAAGATTTGCTGTCATTACAGTCTCTATTCTCTCTCCATATCAACTTCATCTGAACTCCTTATTTTTTTCCCCCTGGCTCCAGGAAGCACCTTTTTCTCACGACATCCTGGTGTTTCTGACCGGTCAGGAAGAGATTGAAGCAATGACTAAAACCTGTCGAGACATTGCCAAGCATCTCCCTGATGGCTGCCCTCAGATGGTCGTGATGCCTCTTTATGCTTCTCTGCCCTATTCTCAGCAGCTCCGAGTCTTTCAAGCTGCCCCCAAGGTGAGGCAATGGGATGGTGAATGGAATGAAATGTCATTCTGTTTGTAGAGATGTTTGGGAAAAAAAAACACATGGAACAAAATAGGCTATATTGATTAAAAAAAAAGTAATAATTATTCTTCACTGCCTAATGATTTTGGTGCTTTTAGTGTGACCTAAGATGATGCAGCTGTGATGGTACTAACAAATAAATAAAATAAATTGCCTGGGATCATGAATAGAAGGTAGGATTAAGGAGAGTGGAAAGAGCTGAGGAATTGAAATTTGCACCATTTTATGTGGATTTCATGTCTGCATTGCAAAAAATGCTCTGCAGTTAATGGGCCAGCCAAATTCTGACAGAGCTGAGTACCGAGGTGTATTGGGCAGGGCTGTAAGAGGAGGGAATTTTGCTGCCTTGGGCATTTGCACCTTGTCAACAGATAAATAGGAATTCCAGTCTTTCAGGAATTCTGTACTTGTGCCAGGAATGAGACCAAAATGCTTTAAAGACATGGTGATCACAGCTCTCCTGATGGTGTATTTTGTATGCAAGAAGTGGGTGCGCTTTAGAAATTAATTAAGAGTACAGATTATCTTAATTTACAAGAGCTGGTGTAGCAAACCTGGTCCTTGGTCATAGCAAGCCATAATGCGATGGAGGCCTTGCCTGTGCAGGCCGAAAATAGCAGCAGCTCCACCACTGCAGCTAATCTGAGATGGTGTTTGGCTGACTTTAGTTTGCTCTTCCTTCTAGGGTCATCGCAAAGTGATCCTCTCCACAAACATTGCCGAAACCTCCATCACTATTGCAGGGATAAAATATGTTGTGGACACGGGCATGGTCAAAGCAAAGAAGTACAACCCTGGTGAGTGCTTCTTTAGGGAACGATGCAGAGATAGTTTTCAGATTTGTGAAAGCTGTCTGAGGCAATTAGCCCCACTAGCAGCTGATTTAAAATAACCCTTTGCACTGTCTAAATTGATGTTACAGGTTTTGGTTGTGTATATTCCTTATCTCCTATGCTCACCTCATCCTGGACTAAGTACCTGTTATTTGGTGGTAAAAGTCTCTCCTTGTGCACAGTAATGTATTTTGGTTCAGGATACGACTACTGAATCAAGCAGAATCTGAGCAGGATTTGGATGGGAGGCTGGTGGGTGTTTTTTCAACGTTGTTCAACAAGCTTATGTTTTCCAAACACTGGAA
This sequence comes from Nothoprocta perdicaria, assembly GCF_003342845.1. NCBI lineage: Eukaryota > Metazoa > Chordata > Aves > Tinamiformes > Tinamidae > Nothoprocta > Nothoprocta perdicaria. The sequence continues at coordinate 446,173 of NW_020455932.1, read as the reverse complement.
GTGATGCTTTTCTGTTTTCAGAAGTTGGTCTGGAAGTGTTGGCAGTCCAGCGTGTGTCAAAGGCCCAGGCTTGGCAGCGGACAGGGAGAGCAGGACGAGAGGACAGTGGGATCTGTTACCGCCTCTACACAGAGGAGGAGTTTGAGAAGTTTGACAAAATGACAGTACCTGAGATACAGAGGTGAGGAAAGAACTGTTTTCCCTTAAACTGTCATGCTGCTCACTGCACCTTTTTACTTTTTATGCCCCGTTATCTGGAGAGCTGTAAAGAACTGAACAGCACAAATGGAGTTAGAATTTGACCGGCTGACTTAAAGAAAGATGAACTGTATAGTCTAAATGGAGAAAGAACTTGTTTACGTTGAGCAGATGGACTGCAGCTTAACTATCCTGGTTAGACTTCAAGTCTAACAAAGTCTGACAAAGTCGAACTTCACCAGCCAGCTTTAGGCTATTTGCTTTTGAGCTATAGGATTAAGGTTCCAAAGTCTCTCAGTTTATAGACTGATTTAGGAGGGAAAAAAAAAAAAAAAAAAAAAAAAGGTAAAACATCTCAGTTGTTTTTCTGCTTGTGCAGATGTAACCTGGCCAGTGTGATGCTGCAGCTCCTGGCCTTGAGAATTCCCAACGTACTCACCTTTGATTTCATGTCCAAACCGTCTCCTGGTAAGTAGTTACAAAGCCTTGGGAGAAATGGCATGGTCAAATGAGTCACCAAGGCTTAAAAATAGTCTTCAGGGCAGCATGAAAGAGGGAATGTGGAAAGCTTGGGGCTCTAAAACCACAGCTTCTTCTGGTGGTAAATGAAGTTGCAGATCTGTTCAGTTGTGTTCTGCGTCATCAGAACACATATGGTTATGGCAGAGAGCAGATGAGTGTAACTTCCAAACGCAGCAAAGAGGAGACTCACCCAGGAAAGCTGTAGAGAATCTCACATGGCCTTGGCTCCGAACTAGAGATGGCACCTTCAGCTTTACCTCTGTCTTTGCTACTCCAGTTGGAAATTGTGATTGGCTTACTGGAGGAGGTTTCTTTACAGTTTGGGGCGTCCCTTTCTCTAACTTACTAAACAGAAAATACTTGTCTGTGTCCGTCAGGAGAGAAGTGGCAGTGAGGATGTTGGCAGATCCGTGGCAGCCCTGCCAGTGCCAACCAGGAGGCCTCCCTGCCTCAGGGTTTTTGTTTTGACAGATGCAATTCAAGCAGCCATTGAGCAGCTGGACCTGCTGGGGGCTGTGGAACGAAAAGAAGACCAGCTTGTCCTAACTCCCCTGGGAAAGAAGATGGCAATGTTTCCACTGGAACCCAAGTTTTCTAAAGTAAAAACTACAGAACAATTAGCTTATTTTTATCTTCCATGCATTTTCTGTTTTAAACACCTTAAGCAAGATCTGGAATCTTGAGTGGCTACAGCTCTAGTGTATTTGTGGTGTATGAATGAAGCTTAACTCTATAGCAACTGTGCTGATTTATCTGTCATTTTCTGTTCATTTAAGGGAGATATTTAAAGATGATTTGTTTTGACTAGCCCCTCTGAAGCAGAAGCTAGTCTAGTTCCATTGCATTTTCTGAGTTCCCTGGCAACACTGTTTATTGGCAGGTTTACCACGTGTCTAATACTCTCGTGGGTTTTAGTCACCATGTTTATGTTTTATCTAGACTGGCTGATCTCAAGAAATTGCATGGTAGTCACCGTTAAAGGTGGTTGGTGGCCTCAGAAAGGAATTTAGAGGTGTTTCTAAGCCAAAGTATTTATGGAGCTGAGCTGAACGATGCTTAGCTAAGTTCTTAGACTGTCAGTGAGCAAAACAGCCTGTGCACCTTGCGTGGGTTTGGTCGACCAAAAGTCAGTTTATCCTGTGATTTGCAGACCATCCTTCTGTCCCCTAAGTTCCACTGTACGGAAGAGATTCTGACCATCGTCTCGCTGTTGTCTGTGGACAGTGTCCTCTACAATCCCCCAGCCCGGCGGGATGAAGTGCAATCCATCAGGAAGAAGTTCATCTCCAGTGAAGGGGACCATCTTACCTTGCTCAACGTGTACAGGGCCTTCAAAAATGTCAGTGGCAACAAGGTAGGATTCTGTGGGGATGCCTTGGCTGCCCGGGGACGTGGTGGTGAGGAGTTCTTATTACACATACCAGAGTAATATCTACAGCCTTCACAGCTGATTATAATATGCACCCATCCAAAGCAGCTGTGAGAAGGGAGGGGTTATCTATGCTGTGCAGTTAGATATCAGAGTGTGTAGCCCTTCCCAGAGGGCTGCAGGAGACCTGGTTGTCACTAAGGCCAGTTCTGCAATCACAGAGCCAGGTCCCTCCCTTGCCTGGTTCTAGCTGGAAACAGGAGGGAGTGAGAGTGTGTTGTGACTTGCAGATTAACACCTGGATGTGCTCTGTGCTATGTCAGGATGTGATGCAAAGATACTGAAAGTTTCTGTAGACAGATTTTGATTTTTTTTCTATCCTCAGTCAGGACTGTAGGTCTGTAGAGTGGCACAGCCACTCTCTGCAGCATCTTTTGCACCCTCACTGTTCTTGTGCAGTTTGCTTTAACCAGCTGGGAATGTTGAGTGCTGTTTCACAGCACTTGGTGACCTTCAAGAGCAAGTGAGAGCAGGAAGAAAACAACACATTGCAATTCCTTCACACTGTGGGAAGCAAAAGAAAACAGGAACACAATCAGAGATAGAAAACTGACTGGAGACCGAGATAGTGCCTTTATTCTAAGAGATGGTGTGTTTTGGAGGATTCTCTTTTCCATGGTATCTGAAGAGTCATGCTTTTTGGGCACAGAGGTGACCCCTTCTAACTCTTGTGCCTCTGCTGCAGGAATGGTGCAAAGAGAACTTTGTCAACAGCAGGAACATGATGCTTGTGTCAGACGTCAGAGCTCAGCTCAGGGACATTTGTTTAAAGGTAACGTGTTGTCACATGTCACACAGTTTTTCTTTGGTTTGTCCATGTTTTTTTTTTTTTTTTTTTTTGCACTCAGTGGCCTTGGTGCCCTGTGCACCAAATCCGAGAAGCAAGAAATCTGGTTGTGTTCTCATTTTGTAATGAACAGCTGTGTAAAATTCTTGATTGAAGATTGCATCCCAAAATCTTACTGCTGTAAGGGGTTCAGATGTGTGAAAAGGGACATGGAGCCCCGGGAAGGCTTCTCAGGCAGAGGACAGATTTATTTAAGCTTTTCAGATGTGGTATTAGGGGAATTAGGTTCTCACTGAGGGTACTGCCTCTTACAGAATCACAGGATGGTTGAGGTTGGAAGGGAGCTCTAGGGATCATCCAGTTCAACCGCCCTGCTCCAGCAGGGACACCCAGAGCATGTGGCACAGGGTGGCATCCAGGCGGGTTTGGAGACTTCACAGCCTCCCTGGGCAGCCTGTGCCAGGGCTCTGTCACCCTCACAGGGAAGAAGTTCTTCCTTGTATGGAAATGGAACTTTCTATGTTTCAACTCATATCCATTGCCCCTTGTCCTGTCATTAGCCGCCACTGAGAAGAGTTTGGCCCCTTCCTCCCTCCATTCTCCCCTCGGGTATTTGTACATGTTGATAAGATCACCTTGTGCCTCTGGCTGCTAACCAGCTATCGATGCCATTGGAGTCTTCCCGCTCGGACACGGGAAACATCCGCCGCTGCCTGGCTCACAGCCTCTTCATGAACGCCGCGGAGCTGCAGCCGGACGGCACCTACAGCACCGTGGACTCCCACCAGCTGGTAGCCATCCACCCCTCGTCCGTCCTCTTCCACGGCAAGCCGGCCTGCGTGGTTTACAACGGGCTGCTCCACACCAACAAGTGCTACATGCGGGACCTGTGCGTGGTGGATGCCGACTGGCTCTACGACGCAGCCCCCGACTATTTCCGCAGGAAGCTCCGAACGGCCAAGAACTGACCTGCAGGTCACCCCTAGGTCAAGGATTTTTAGGCTCGCTCAATAAGACTGTTGTTTTGTTTTGTAATGAATGTAGGGGAATGACAGAGTAAAGAGCCTTGTAAATCAGGTAAAAGACATTAGAGGAAAATGGTGGCTCCGAGAGAGCCAGACCTCATAGTCTCCTTGGCTTAGAACAATCATCCTTTATAGCAGTTAATCTTTAAAAGGGAAGCATAACAACTGCTCTGTGCATGCGTGTGTATGTCTGTGTGTGTGATGAATCTGTGCTGGGGGGAAAGGGAGCTGGTATCTGATTCTAGTTTATAACACTTGTGGACATCTAACTACTTTATATATGAAGAAATGAAATCCAAAGAGCTCTTCTGAGCAGACTTGGTATTTTTTGATGATTGTGCTTGTATCCTTAGCAGGTTTTACTGGGGAGGGGGAAAAAAAAAAGGGAGAAAAAAGTTTTACATCTCTATATACAGAGGACAAAAGAGGCATTTTTAAACTGTTTCTAGAAGGGAGGTGCTACTGTCTTTTACCTCAGCAAACATCTTCCTGCCTGCGTGTCATGTTCACCATGTCAGTGTGGAGGAGGCAGCCATAGATTCTCAATATTTGCATTTTACCACTCGCAACCACAGGGCAAATCTGCTCTGTCCAGGGCGCTTTTCTCCCTGCAGAGCACAGGAGGGACTCGCTCCTGGAAAGGATCCGGTGTTGGAGCAGCTAACGCCTGGCTCCTTCCCCACGCTGCGTCTGGCCCTCCTGGCCTTGGAGCTGGTGCGCCGTCCACAGCAGCTACTCTGGCTACTTTGAGGTGAACTCAGCAAACCAAGTTGGAAGACGTGGTTTGGAGGCTAGACTTCTTAAACAGCACCGGAATCCTCAAATGTTTCTTCTGCCCCGACACTGGCACTTCCCTCCTAATTCCAGCCCCCCATTATACTTAGGCTCTGCATTAGCAGTTTGGAGCTTAGCAGGGTTTATCGAGATCCATAGATCCACCATTAGCAATATTTATTTGTATTTTTCCATAGCCCCTTGGCATCCAGGTATCTTTTTATTTTCCTCCTTTTGGAGAGAAGTAGCAATAAGAAACTTAATCCTCTTTTTAAATACTAGTATTAAGGAACTAGAATCACTCCAAAGGTGGTTCTTGCTCTTTGGTGTGAAGGAAAATGGGTTTGTTCCATTGTGACTGTGTCTGGGTGGAAGAAAATCTTAACTTGTTTTTAAATGGTAGCCTAAGTACTTCTAAATAACCTCTCTGGGAGAGGTAGCTTCCAGTTTCAGCAGAGTCTGTTGACACAGTGTATTAATTTATATCGATTTTTGGATGAGTAGAACTCAGATTTGTTATACCAAGGGTGGGGTAGGAAGTGGTTCTGTAAATGCAATGTCATTATATAACACAGTGAGAATAGCTAACACGGGCCTGTGGCTAACCTATTGTTATTGTATTCTTCCAGCCTCAATTTAAACTCATGACATTTCCATGGGACTGCTCAGGGATGCAGTCGTATTGGCAAGCCCTTGGTCACCCCATTTGCACGGGGAGTAAACAAGCTGGTAGCTCTGCTCGGGTGGTCTGTAGGATCAAGCCGCACTTCGCATTCAGTAAAATGCCCTTTCTCATTGCACGCATCACGTTACACAATGCATATATGTAATAGCAGTAATAACAGTACGTATATGGTAATATGCCTTCTGTTAGGGTAAATCAATATTGATTTGCCTTGGTCTCTATGAAAACTGAGGCAAATACTTTTTTTTTTCTTCTTTTTAACTGAAAACTCCAGAAAAGTGGAGTTTTCTTGTGCTGATTAGCAATGTGCTGTCGCCAAAGAGAGGAAATAGAGTCGTCTCAGGCTGCTCCTGCAGGGTGACACCGAATGTTTGCAGGGATCCACTGTTCCTTGGTGGTAAAAGGGGCACCGGTGTGGGGAGCACAGGCAGCAGCTGCCACTCTTGCACCTGGGTAGTTTGGGATTAGTGTTTCAAGGTTATGCTCTTATTTCCATTGCTGTAACTCGCCCAAACTGCAGGGAATCATTAGAGCACTGTGTGTTACTGTTCCTCGGTTCTGTCCCCTCGATGAGAGGGGAGTAAAAGCACATTTTATTTGGGCCGTCTAATTGAGCAGCCTGTTTAAGGGAGGAGGGGATGGGAAACTGATTTAGAAGTAACTAATTTGTACATTTTCCCCCATAATAAAGAGCAATGGCTAAAACACCTTCTCTGTGGTGCTTTGTGCGGCAGGAAAGCTGGAGTGGAAGAAAGGAGCACGGCACAGTTAGGTAGGAGGCTGTGGGGTAGGGTTGGGGGGACCTGTGCTTTTAGCAGTAAGCAACAGGGGTGGTCAGTGTCACCGTGCACTTAAGATGTTAAAAATAAGTTTAAAGATAAGTTGGCAGCAGTGACCCTGTGCTCTCGTGCAGGATGGGAATGCCAGGTGGGAATCCCACTCGTTTGGGGCCCTCGTGGGGGCTGCAGCAACGAGGGTCGCTGGGCCGCCGGTTCGAGTCCCGCGCCCGGACCCAGCTCCGGGGCGGCCCGCGGGGGAGCTGGGTCCGGGCGCGGGGCTCGAACCGGCAGCGCCGGGACTCGAACTGGCGGTGACGGGACTCGAACCGGCGTAGCCGGGACTCGGCCCCGCGCGGGGCGGGCCGAGCCGGGCTCGGGGGCGGGCGCGGCGCTCCGGAAGCCGTCGCGAGGCTTTCCGTTCCAGGCGGTGTCCTCTTTCCCCTCCGCGCGCACCATGCTGCT
>NW_020455932.1:383914-438862 GCF_003342845.1 Nothoprocta perdicaria | reverse complement strand
CTCAACGGCATCCTGCCCCCCCCACCCCTTCCCTTTTTAAATTATTATCATTTTAACTCCCGACTCAGGAGACAAAGCGTTTGCCGAGTTCCTGACCGACGAGATAAAAGAGGAGAGGAAGATCCAGAAGCACAAATCGCTGCCCAAGATGTCGGGCGGCTGGGAGCTGGAGGTCCACGGCACCGAGGCCAAGCTGCTGCGCAAGGTCGCCGGCGAGAAGTAAGTGCGGGCAGGGCCTGGCGCCGCCCGGCGCGCTGCCCCCGCCTGCCTCGCTCCTGCTGCTTCGTGCACTTCTTGTCTTCTGCAAAGGTTTGCGAGGGCTTCCCGCGCCAAAAAATAGGAGATCAGTCTAATAAAACAGCACGCTCGCGTGTGAGAGCGACTGGAGGAAGTCAGTTTTATGAGTGTGTGCGTCTTAAACTCTAAACTGGAATGATACCCCATGAGGGAAAGACAAAATAAACAAGAAAGCATAAAGTACTTTGAGTTTTGTTTCAGATTCCCTGTCTGTAACACTCTACCGCTAGAAAAGTTTCAAGTAAGAGATGCAGTAAGTCTTTTCTTTATTGTGTATATAATATTGTTTATGTCTCTTTTGAAGGATAACGGTTACATTCAACATCAACAACAGCATCCCGCCATCTGTGGAGGAAGAGGAGGAAGAAACGCGAGGGCAGCAGAAACCTGATGAGCAGGAGGTAAAGCTGGTCCCTATGCGCACGTCTGTGTGCACTTTCGTTATGGCTGTCGGCACGCAGCAAAGCTAGTGCTTTCCCCTTGTGCTTGTTCTCCCACTTGATGTTTGGGAACATTATGTTACATGATGTAGATTACTCTCTGTTGCCTGTTATTTGGCTGTGAACCCTGTTCTCTCTGCAGCAGTGAGTGTGAAAGGGTTCCGAGCAGAAATGAAAGGGACTAAAGTTATTGGACTTTACGGCTGCCCCTGGAACCTGCTAAAATGAAGAGCATTCCTGCTCTCAGCCCATTTGTGATCCCTGCTGTTGGGTGGGGAGGGAGTTGCAGCCTCCCCGAGTGTTCAGGTGGCCGCAGGTGCCTCCAGCTGCTGTTCCCCCCGTGACAGATGGAGAGCAGAGGAGCCCAGGGCGAGGCTGCAGGGCGCCCTGGCTGGGACAAGAGGCTCTCCAGAAGAGTGGCTGGGAGCAGCCTGTGTGCTGCCTGGTTGGGTTGCTGGGCTCTGCCCGCAGCACTTAGGCTGCAGTTCAGAACAGTCCTGTTTGAGCCTGCAATGCTGATGAGACTTTTTTTTTCTTATTTTTTTACGTAGCCTGATATTACATCGACTCCCAACTTTGTAGTGGAAGTAATAAAAGACGATACAAAACAGACCCTTGTTCTTGACTGCCATTATCCTGAGGATGAGGTGAGTACTGAACTGTAGCTTACTCTGGCCTGGGGCTTGCTGCACATCTCCTGCTCCACTGTAGTGCAGCTGTGCCATTTTTTTAATCTGTTTGTTACAGCCTGCTGGTTTTCTTAATCTGCAGGATCTGTATTCTCCTCTTATCTCTCTTTTTCAAAAATAATTAAAAAAAAGCTCTAAGAGCTTACAAGAATAATCTCTGGGAGATGTTTCCTTGCATTCCTCCAGTCTTGACCGTACTTTATGGATCAGCTGCTCGTAAGCTGTCTTGCTGAATTACAGAAACAAGGTCTGGGTTCCTTAACTGCTTGGCAAACTGAGACAGGTAAAAAAGAATGGCCCAGACAAGATACATTTAACACAACCTATAAATAACTTGCAAGCCTCACTGGTGCTGGGGTTTCACAAAGGTCAAAGAGCAGTAGGGAGTAGAAAAAAAGCGTCAGGGAATCAAATTGAGAACTTTGCTTCAGGGTGACGTTTTTGTGGATTATTTTGCAAATCTTACCAGATCGTTCATGCAGACACTCTGTATTGACAGAGGTTACACAGATGTCTGAGAACAGGCAGTTTTAGAATAGTGCAGAAGAAGAAATTTTTACAGCTTTCTAAATATCGGGTCATGGACACAGCAGGTTACTTCAAGACCTCTTTTGGGCTGTCTTGGGTTCGGGTTCATGTGCATGCTTATTGTCATGCGTTGCAAGAGACAAATGGCTTTAACTGGGCTTTTGCCTGCACTGTTGTGTTCCTCACTTCAGGGTGAAGTGGCTAAAGGTGCCCTGTAGTGGGGCTAAGCTTTGTCTTGCCTCTGTTTCCGTTTCAGGTTGGACAGGAGGGAGAGGACGAAAGTGATATTTTCACGATTCGAGAGGTCAGCTTTCAGCCCACGGGAGAATCGGACTGGAAAGAAACCAACTACACCCTCAATACAGATTCCCTTGACTGGGTAAGTGCTGCTAAATCTAACAAGGCCTTAGACTGCAGAGGGCACCTGAGCTCCTCTGGACTACCCTCTGCTCCTGAATCCAGTATGATTCCTGTTCCAGATGCCCGAGACTGGGATCTCCCCATGCTTGCCGTGTGGCAGTGCTTCTTTGTGCCTCAGGTTCATCCTCTCACAGACTGGGAGTTGTTACGTGGTCCCAGTTGTGCAGTGTTGGTTGTGTTAGTAGCAGTGAGAGGCCTCTGTATTGAAACCATTTCTATTTCAGGCTTTAGAAGCTTGTGAAGCTTTCTCCTAGCTGCAGTGCATTTTAGGGATGCTTTGACACGTGCTCAAGTATCAGTTTATCTTCAACATAACATGTAGTTTAATTTTTGTTAAGCTTTCCAGATAGATCTTCTTAGTGGTGACATAAAATTAGAAGAAACAAATCTGGACTCTGTTCAAGAATCTGTACTTAAGTCCCCAGTGCCAGACAAGAAGAAAGACTGGTCCTCCTAAGGAAGAAAAGCCCACCGCTTGGGGCATTTTAAAATCAACCCCTACTAGGCATGTTCCAGTCTATAAGTCTCCTGTTTGTTCCTTGCAGGCCCTGTACGATCACTTAATGGATTTCCTGGCTGATCGAGGCATAGACAACACATTTGCTGATGAGTTGATTGAGCTCAGCACTGCACTGGAGCACCAGGAGTACATTAAATTCCTTGAAGACCTTAAAAGCTTTGTCAAATGTCAATAGATAAGGCTAGGAAACTAATCTTCAAATGTGGGTATTCCACAGCAGTGGTCCAGCCAGCAATACCCCAGAATATCTTCACAACAGATGAGAGTAACTTCGAATTTAGGGATGAGAATTGTGGGAAAATGAGGATTCTCAAATATTTAGGGGAATTTTTATTTATGTCGCAGCCCAGATCAAGTTCTGTAACGTTGTCTGGAATTGCCTCATCCCACTTGAGTGTTTTTGTACAATTATGAATGAATGTGAAGAATAAAAATCTGTTCAACATCCCATTGCAAGCAGGTGCTTTTTCTCCTTGCTCTACCAGTGCACACCAAGAATGCTGCCATAAAAGGATTTCAGGGGTTTCCCTATGTCTTCGCCAGTGTTGGTGGTTACTACAGCTGCCAGAGGAGATGGTTCAGGAACAGTGTGCTTGGGCAGGGCAGAACTGTTCCAGCACCTTTAGGTGCCCAGAGCTGCCTGTCTGTAGGAAGAAGGACTCTGGCTGTGGTTCTTTCATTCCAGATACGCCAGGTTGGTTTTGTGGCAGGCCACAGGGTAAGACTGAAGTCTTTGCTGCTTTTGTGTGTGTCAGGCAGTTGAAAGCCTCTGAAACGGAGGCTTTGAGGAGCTGTTTTAAATAGGGACACGCTGCCCTAACATCTTAAAGCAGTATTAACACAGCTGCTATAGAAAATAGCCCAAGGAGCCTGGAACACTTCAGTTTCACCAGTCTTAATTCAAGGTTTGTGTATGCTCCTGTCCAAGACATTGCTGCGAGGCAGCAGCTGTGGATTTCTATATGATCTGGTGTCTCCAGTTGTTGCCTCAGGGCACAAGAAACCCAGAACATGCTCCCGCCCTGGTTAGGAACTCTGTGCCAGCTGGCTCTACTTTAAAGCTCTGCTTCCTCCTTTGGCTTGAGTGCATCTTTGAAAAATACTGAGATGAGACTGCATCTTTAAATGGCACTTATGTCGTGCACTTCTGCAATAATTTTGTCTTTTTATTGTAGAACGCTGCAAGGATCAGGTTTGGTGTTGTACAGGGTGCTGAAGGAAGTACATGTTTTTGAGGTTGGGCATTAAGCTACTTTATTTTTGGTTTCTATTACTGAAGGAGAAATACAGTTCTTGGGACTGTGTGCAGAGGAAGTAGCTGCGCTGACCAAGCTGAAAAGGGGAGGAGCAGGGTTTGTCCATCCTGCTGCAGCTTGGAGGGCAAGAATTCAAACCCAAGCACCTGCTCTCCCCATCCCATAGGCAGCCTCCCCTAGAGAGGTTTGAGTCAGCTTTGTCTCCCAGGAAAATCATCCAGCTCATGTTCCTCCTTGCTGTCCCTCTGCACATCTATGTGTTGTTAACCCAGGTATATTACAGGAATATTGATGTTTCCCAGTTGATTACAACCGTGCCTCAAAGCAGAGGATGTCACACACCAAGCAAACAGGAAGTGTGACAGGGGTGAGGAATAATATGTGCTAAAAGCAGGTGCATGCACGAGAAAGAAGTCACTTCTGACAGATATTAAATGCAAAATAACCGTATCTTTTCATAAGTTCTTCCAGGGAATTTGCTTTTGGCCTAGGTGAAGTGCACAACTGTGGTTAATGTTAAAAGGAGTCACCCGTTTTCTACAAGAGAGGGGAAGGATAAAGCAAGGCAGAAATGCTGTCAGTGAACACATGCATGAAAAGTAATGTGAACTGAGAAAGCACCGACGGACTGGTTACTAAAGAGACCTGGAGGCTGAAATTAACTAAGTGTATTTATTTCAAAATACTGCGTCATTAAAAGTGCAATTAAGGCAATACTACTGCCTTGTCAAATATGCTTTTGACACAGCAATTACAATAGTATACATAATAGCAGCTCTAGCTCAAGAAGTTCTTCCAGTGATAAAAACAGCAGCCAAATCATGTTACAGGAGAATCGTCCAGGAGTCACAGACCTTCACAAGAAGTAAGGTGAGTTAAACAAGCCATATTCATTTATAAAGCTATACTAATATTCAGAAGTGAAATGTTCTCTTTCTAGAACTGTAGCCACCAAATAGGTGCAGATAAAGAGAGAGCAGCTTTACTCAAGCAAAAAAATCTCCCTGCTAGCTTCAGTCTGAGCAAAGGAAACCACACGAGGTGGTTTCTCCAAGAGGGTTGAGTCTTGAGGCCTGAACTGAAACTTCACAGCTTTTCTTCAAGAAAAGCTACTCCACACAGATGGTCTACACAAGACTTAAAAGGATGCTTACTAAGGTTTAAGAAAAATAAGTTTGACAGGTCCTCAAAATTCCATAATCTAGCAGTTAAGATAAAAGGAGGAGCAGTGGAATTACTGTTTATGGGCACAGGCAGTCAAGAAAAGCTTGAGAGAAACAGCAACCCACAGCACTGAGGTCAGCGGGCAGCTGGTGTAGTCAAGAAGTCCTTCCACGTGAGACCCTTTCCAGAAACCTGGCCATTAGACTCACCGAACAGCTCATGAGAAGACTGGTTTCTTCTTCCATTCCACTGGTAACAGTAAACTCTGGATTGTGAAAGCACCTGTAACTGTGCTCTGTTATAGTGTTTTCTAGAAGGGACCGGAGCTTCTCTTCTGTCATATCCTGAGATAAATTGCATTACAAAAGAAGTCTTAGGCCTAAGTTACGCCATAGCTCAAAGCTGTCTCCTATTCAGGACAGTGCTGACCTTGCAGCACAATGTAGCTTACCTGAGTAGTGATATATAATCCACACTGGCACAACACCAGGTGATTCCTCACAGTCAGGTTATTCCTAGGAAGACAGGAGAAGGTCAACATCTTCACGACAACGCAGGAGCTCAGGTAGATCTTGGCAAAAGTTGTTAGATTTTGGAGCTCACTTTTCTATTTCATAGCAATACCCACAAACAGGGGCCTGTCTTTGGCTGTTGCTTTTGTTGGTGCCTGTAATCTTGTTGTAACGCTCAAGACAGAGGCAGCTGCACTTGCATAGCAGGGAAAAGACCCAAATGATCTTGGGCAGAACAATGGGAAAGAAGCCACTGTTCTCTTAATGAACGTTACCTAGAGCACCATGGACTCAGTGCTGTTCAAACCTGCAAGAAGCAGTGAAGAAACTTTGCTTTTGAGAACCTTTTGTCAAGCACCTCGTTCCAGCACCAAGGGCTTTCTTACTTTCTACACACAGGACAGATGATCTTGTCACTGGCCTCCAAGCCATCAAGCATGGCATTGAGACATTCTTCATCAAACTGAAGACTTCGCTCATACTCTTCTATGACTGACTGTTCTGCAACAATAAAAGAACAAGATACCCTTGGGCATCTGTTAGGAAATCAGGTACTACAGAAACATGCAAGAAGTTGCTCAGTGGACAAAGTTTGGGGCAGCCCTTAATTCTTGAACTTTCTTTGGCTCAGATTTTTACGCTTGAAGAAATGGTTCCTGTTAATCCAATCTCCCCTACAGCTCAAGCTTTAGCTGCTCTCACCTCCACAAATGTTAACACCTTCAACACCAACAAGCCAGAAACATTACGAGCTTATTTATAGAGGCTGCTGCAGTTCCCCAACATCACCGTGTTGTCTCCTAACTCTGTTAGCTTCTCACAGACTCTACAGTGCTACTCAAAGTGCCGCAAAGGGTCTCCGTGCACCAGACACTGCAGACACATTCAAGGAGGCTGTTCTGAAACTCCCACAATCTGGAGGAACTGAACGGCTTGGTCTCCCCTTGCTTGGATTACTAGAAAGCCAGAATCTGAAAAAGCATTTTGAGAGATTACCTTGCAAGACCAGTTCGTGCTGGATTTCTTCCAGTACTGCTAGTTCATCGGGATCCTCTACCATCTGAAAGGTGCATTAGTCAGTAATTCTCCCTCTCTGGCTACATTCTCACTAATTTTCCAGCACCTGCCTGAGCTGTTAACATAACATAAATCCGTAGCTTATTCTTTACCTGTCAAGTCTCCTTATTTGCAGAAACACGCATGCAGAGGGCAATGTAAACAATACAAAAAGACACAGAAAGGTAGTGGGGATGGGGTTGTGGCCGACTGAGAACTTGCCTGTTGAAAGGCTTTGCTGCCAGCCGTGGCGGGGAGCGCAGCCAGCGACACCAGAGCTGTGGAAACCGCCGCGCTGGCGGCAGCACCAAGGCAGCTCGGGGGCCCCAGGGCTGCGGCTCCCGCCGCGGTTTCACCCGGCCCCGCCACCCGCGAGGCCGCAGCCGCGAGAGGCGCCGTGGCGGCCGCCAGCCCCGCACTGACCTGCGCCAGCGGCTGCCACTCCAGCTCCATCACCTCGGGCACGAGCAGCGCGGCGCCGGCCCGGCCCGCCTGCCGGTACCGCTCGAGCAGCTTGGCGCGGCTGCGGCGCAGCCTCTCCACGCAGCGCTGCGGGGTGAAACAACGCTTGTAACGGCGGTGAACGCTGCCCGGTAACGGCGCCCCGGCCCAGCCCCCGCTCACCCGCCGGTAGGTCTCCTTCCAGGGCGGCGTCGCCGGCCCCTTGTACCGGGCGCGGTGCCGCCGCAGCGGCGGCGCCTCCATGGCCGCGCGGCCGCCGCCTCACCGCGCCGCGGGGCACGCCGGGAGCGCGGGGCACGCCGGGAGCTGTAGTCCCGGTGGCGGCGCGGGGCACGCCGGGAGCTGTAGTCCCGGCGCGATGGCGGCCGAGGCGGGCCCGGCGGAGCAGTGGCGCGCGGCGCTGCCGCAGCACGCGCTGTTCTGCCGCCTCCGCGAGCGCGGCGCCGCCGCCGCCCCGCGCCCGCCGCTCATCCGCAACCTGCTCTTCGGCCTCGATGGAGACCTCCTCCTGTGGGACGGCGAGAGCTGCGCGCTCCTCACCGTCGGCCTCCGCCGCCTCGGCGGCGCCGAGCCCGCCGCGCTGGGCCGCTACCAGGTGGGCGCGCGGAGGGGCCGCGGACCGGCGGGGCAGGGGGCGAAGGGGACCGTAACGGGCAGGGCCGCGGCTGGGAGCGGCCGTTAGCGGCGCTGGGGACCGTTACCGCGCGGGGAGGAGGTGCGGGGTGGGGGCGGAACGTTCCCGGGAACGGCGGGAATTGGTACCGGGAGACGCCAGGAATGGGGATGGGGGTCGGTACCGGGACGAGGAATGGATCATTATCCAAGTGATACCGGGGGCTGAACTGGGGCCAGACTGGGGGTGGCGGTTCCTGGGACACACCGGGACCGGGGGCCGGGGATCCCGGGATGTGGGTGAGCGTTGGCTCCCGGCAGGACGAGCGGACTGCTCCATGGGGCCCGCCTGGGTGCCAGCCCGCTGTGCAGACCAGTCGCAATAGCCACCCTGAGCACGGTGCTCCCGTGAGCGATTCCGCGGTCTCTAACTGCAAACCTGATTTTCAGACTCTTCTCTGCATAAACCCGCCCCTGTTCGAGGTCTACCAGACGCTGCTGAGCCCCACGCAGCACCATGTGGCCCTCATCGGCACCAAGGGGCTCATGGTGCTGGAGCTGCCCAAGCGCTGGGGAAAGAACTCGGAGTTCGAAGGCGGGAAATCTACCGTGAACTGCAGGTGCCTGGGCCCTGTCCTGCCCTCCTGCCGGGATACCGAGGGCATTGGCTTTATCAGGCAGTCACAAAAGCCTTTTAATTGCATTTCCCCCTCTTCTTGCCCCTGCCTCCCTCTGGAGGCGGTCGTAACCCGTTCTGGTTTTGTTTCGGGGCTGGGAGGGTGGTGGCTGTTGTTGTTGTGGTAGCACTGCATGCTTCTGCTCTGTATCACAGCACTGTTCCCATTGCGGAGAGGTTCTTCACGAGCTCGACGTCCCTGACGTTAAAACATGCTGCCTGGTATCCCTGTGAGACGTTAGAGCCCCATATCGTGCTGTTGACTTCAGATAACACTATAAGGTAAATCTGTTTATAGTGGATCATCAGCATTTTGTTTTGTAGTAGGCAGTCTGCTCTTTCGCGAGCGATTTGTGCGTTGCCATTCTTACTGGTTTTACCAAAAGAAAAAAAAATGTGTGTAAGAAATCTTAGGCTATTAATTACTAATCTTTCTGCATCAGCAGTGATATGTGCAACGCTGACTGTTGAATGAACATTGTTCCTGTTTCTTTTTTCTAGGATTTACAGTCTGAAGGTGCCTCAGACACCGATCAAAGTGATTGCTCTTTCCGATGCTGAAGAGGAGACTTTAATAATAAATAAAGGGTTTGTGTGGCTTCTTGATATGGTTTTGATAGAATGGTATCAAATATGCTTTTGATGAATGAGAAAATCTTCTCATGACTTGTTTATTTTTTCCTTCACTCCTGCACTTTAGCTGCACCTTTTTTTTTACTCCACCTTCCTTAGAGAAAAGACAAAAAAGGGAAGAGGAACAAACTGTGTAGTCCTCTGCTTGCTAACATTTAAAAATGTACATCATCCTTAACAACAGATAAATAGGGCTTTTTGAGAAGAATGATGAAAACAAGTGTCCTTGTTCTCCTTAAAAAGGAGAATTACAGGGGGCTGTGCTAGTGAAGCCACAGACCAAGACCAATATTACCCAGCAAATACCAGTAGGTCCCCTTGCGTCCTCTGAAGCTGGACTGGCTGGGGAGGGTATTTCAGAAATGGGGCAGATTAAGAAGGATGGTACCTGTAGGCCTTTGGCACTGCAAATAGGATGGCAAAGAACTGAATGACAGCTCTTGAGCTGTAATTTGTCTGAGAGCACATGCTGATGGACCTAGATAAATCCTCAGAGCCATTTCTGACTTCTGTTTCTGTTCTGACGTGTCCCAGGAGAGCCTATACGGCTTCGCTCGGAGAAACCGCGGTGGCCTTTGACTTCGGGCCCCTGGTGCCCGTCCCGAAGAACGTAGTTGGGCAGCGAGGGAGCGAAGAGGTGTTGGCCTATCCTCTGTACATCTTATATGAAAACGGGGAGACGTTCCTCACGTATATCAGCCTCGAACAGAGGTAGGCCTCACACATCCTCATGTTTCATGTCCGGGCTCTGTGAATACTTGGGTTTCAGAGGCATCCGTCAGCCTGGCTTGGATTTTGGAATGGATGCTGGACTCGTTTCGATCCGATTGCAAACTGTTCCATCTGCCTTCATGGCAGTGTTGATAGACAGACATCCAGGAATAGTATTGCTTCCTTTTTTGATCCAGAGGTGAAGAGTGCCGAAATTTAATAGAGCTCTAACCTGTTGCTTTTGTTTTTGCTTGTTTTTAATCATCCTTATTTTCTAAGTAATTCTCCAGCCAACTGTTGTAGGCAGCTCTGGAGAGCTCTGACCACATCTTCTTTATTTCAGTGCTGGAAATCTCAGCAAGCTGCTGGGCCCTTTGCCCATGCATCCTGCTGCGGAAGATAATTACGGCTACGATGCTTGTGCTGTCCTTTGCCTACCTTGTATTCCAAACATCTTGGTGATTGCCACTGAATCGGGAATGCTTTATCACTGCGTGGTGCTGGATGGAGAAGAGGATGATGAACAGGTAGCTTGTCACGTTCTTTCTGTACACTACTATACACATGCTCTTTAGTAATATATGCTTGGGCAGCCCTTGCCTATATTAAGTAACTCTTTTCCTTGAGGTTATTTTTGCTGGCATTTCTATTTAAAGGATGTCTCACTAAAGAGTTCCAATGTCCTTTACAGTCAGAAAAATCTTGGGACCCACGATCTGATCTTATTCCTTTGCTGTATGTGTTTGAATGTGTCGAGCTGGAGCTTGCACTGAAGCTGGCATCGGGGGATGAGGAAGAGCCTTTGGAGTCTGACTTCTCTTGCCCAATCAAACTACATCGAGGTAGGGTTCTCATTCAGCCACATGGCCGTTGCCTTTTAACTCCTTTATTTAATTCAGGATCAGATTGTTCACAGATTATCACTGGCCTCAGGCAGTGGTATTAGCATAAGCATTTGGCTGATGTCTTCACTAAAGCTAGGGAAAATCTGAGGAATAAAAGGGGAATTGTCACAAGCCAAGCTAGAGGTTGCTGAGACTTGCTCCCGCAGTAGGTGTGTGCATGCGGTGCCTCATGGCTCCACTCCTTCTGTTGTTCCCCTTTTTTTAAAAAAAAAAATACAATTCTTCTGCTAAAAGGAATAAGAGTAGCGTTTCATCCTCCTTCAAAAGAGAAATTGGCTTAAATCTTCTGTAATAATGTGTGTATTTCACCTAGATGGGTTTTTAGATTGTTTAATACTTGTAACGTTAATCTCGAGTGGCAGAATTTGACACATTTGACACATTTGCCAATTTGGGTTTGTGGGATGATGTTTCGTTTTCTGAGTTTGGTGGCTTTTCTTAATACATCTGCTATTTAAATTTCAGATCCTAAATGCCCCTCTAGATACCACTGCACACACGAAGCTGGTGTCCATAGCGTTGGGTTGACGTGGATCAATAAACTTCACAAATTCCTTGGGTCAGGTGAGTGCCAAGACTCCATCGCTTGCAGAGGGAAGTGGTTACCATCAGGACTGCTGTATTTTGGTATTAACAAGTTGGTGAATAATTAATTATAATTATATGTGGTTAATTCCTAGAACATGTATGTTTTGACTTGCAAAGGGGAGCTAATGCATTCTGACAAATCTGACTGTTTTGTAGATGAAGAAGACAAAGACAGTTTACAAGAGTTGGGAGCAGAACAGAAGTGCTTTGTTGAACATATTCTTTGTACAAAACCATTGCCGTGCAGGTAATAAAAACAAACACTTTCCCTTTCAAATCTCTGAGTTCCTGTGCAAAGTATTTGATATACCCCCTTCTGCTGCATTTTCTCTATGGAAAATAATAACCAAGTGTAACAAAATTCAAATAATCAATATGTGTGTCAGGATTTGTTACACAGTCAGTGTTGCAAGGTAAATTCCTCATTTACTGTCTGAAAATATCACTGAAGTAGCAGAAATTGTTTTCAGTACCCCAGTGCAACTCAGGGGCTTGATTTGGCTTTCTTATGCATCCGAACATTATTGCCGTGTTCCTTTTTGAGTCAGTAATTCATGTGTTTTCTTCCCACAGGCAGCCTGCTCCCATCAGAGGGTTTTGGATTGTCTCTGACATCTTGGGGCCCACAATGATCTGCATCACAAACACCTATGAGTGTATTACAAGACCGCTCTTGTACGTGGTTCTTAATTGGATTGAAATCCATGGTTTTAACTGACCTATGCAGGGGTGACTGTCTATCAAAATGGATTTCAGGATTTTATTTATTTATTTTTGGTCCTTTCCCTCGCACTTCTATACCTCTCATAAGGCACAGTCCTTTTTTTCTACTGAACATTCCCTCCCTGAGCTCTGAATTAGTCTCATACTAGTTATTTAATACAGATAAGGTGGTTTGGAGGAGGGAAGAATATATACATTATATATATATATATAATATATATATATATTAATCTTTATACTAAAGACTCTGGCTTTAGGGCATCATTGAACTAATTCTTGGGAGGCTTCTGACTTACTGCTATAATGCATTAATTCCACAGTGGCCGAGTTCCTTAACTGTTGTTTAAAGGGTGTTTTGGCTTAGACATTATGCAAGTTCTCTAGGGTTTGCTGTGCTTTGGCAGAAGTACAGTCCACCCCGCGTCCCCGCCTCTGCTGTGCACGAGGGAGGACGACAGCGTGGCCGTTTCCCCGCTGCGGATCCTGGCCGAGTCGCAGCACTCCTTTGAGAAGCACATCCGCAGCATCCTGCAGCGCAGCTCCGCCAATCCCTTGGTGCTCAGGTAAGTGGAAACCTTGTCCTAGAACAGCTGAAGCGGGGGAGAGGTCTAGGAGGACTGTGTGTTCATCAGTTTCTGATCAAACAGCAGATTAGATTCAGCTTTTCCAGGCTTCATCCTACCGGGTTTTAAATATCTTCTTAACTTGGGATGTCCTCAATAGGAAGATGGTCTCATAGACCCTCTTTTCCACCTCTGATCTCAAGTCCTTATCATACATAGTGGAAATGTATCGAATATCCTTTTGAAAGAACATGGAACAAGTAGAATTGCAAAAAATCTGTTTCATGTATGAAGGTCTGCAGATAAAGATGCTGCTCCTCCCCCTGAAGAATGTCTGCAGCTTCTTAGCAGAGCCACCCAAGTGTTCAGAGAAGAATATATACTGAAACAGGATCTGGCAAAAGAAGAAATTCAGCAGAGGTAAGACAAAAGAAATTGTAAGTACTGTACAACGTTGCTATGAAACAGTCACCAAGTACTCAGCATTAAACCTCTTCTACTGGAATAATTGTTACAAATAAGTAAAAAATCTGTAATACCAAGGGAGTCCTAAAGTTGAAAACAGAATTGTAAGAAAATGGGAAGGGCTGGGGGAAGGCTAGTATAACATCGTGTAGTTGATGAGAGGAAAGAAAAAAGCAAAAACAGCACATAAAATATTTCTGCTGTGGCTGAATGTTAATAACCTTCTCTGATTCTTTCTGTATAGCCTTCCGATTTAAGTCCGATTCAATTGGATTGTTACATATAATTTTATTTTATTCATTTAAGAGTGAAGCTGCTTTGGGGGCAGAAAAAGAAGCAACTGGAAGATCTCAATTACTGTCGAGAGGAAAGGTGGGTGTAATTTCTGTCTGTTTTACGAAGCCAGATATCAGAAACTATGCAACTTTATGGAGAGATAGTCTGTCCACCAAGTGAATGTTACCAGCTCGAATTAAGTGTGTAGGTTTAGTCTCTGTTCCTGCCTCTTTAGGATCCGATTCTGTTTCCATGTAGTATGTAAATCTGAAGTAAATAACCATTTCTCACTTGCCCAAAGGAAAAGTTTGCGGGAAATGGCCGAGCGCTTGGCTGACAAGTACGAAGAAGCCAAAGAGAAACAAGAAGATATTATGAACAGGTGAGTGCAAAGAGCCCTGTTTCACGCCAGGTCACTTGCTGCAACAAGAACAGAGAAAGCAGGAGGTGCCACATTAGTTAGAAGGCAAAACTCTGAACTTGTCTTCGTTAAGAGCCTAGTAGTGATTTCTCAGTACTAGTCAGCTTGTTACTTAGAAATGCTGCATGAGGCTGGCTCAGGACAGTGCCAAAAAGATGCTTCACAGGCACTCTAGGGGCCCTGGCATAACAACTACCCCGTAGTGTTAATGCAGCAACGTTTCTTGCTTTGTACCTGAAGGATGAAGAAGGTGCTTCGTAGCTTCCACTCTCAGCTTCCAGTTCTATCAGACAGTGAAAAAGATATGAAGAAAGAACTGCAAACAATCCACGACCAGCTGCAGCACTTGGGCAATGCTATCCGACAGGTGAGCTAACAAAGTCTTGGAATGGCAGATTATTGACACCATTTGCTTGACTCTAATGCTCATACTGAGTTAGCAGAATCCTGTCCTTCTCTCTGTAGTAACTTGGTGCTTTTGCTACATTAACAGCCCATTAACGTGACATCTGAATCTTGTTAGTATTCTAGATATAACCCACTGCAAGTGTGTAAATCCTACAAAATTTCTAGCAGTTTTTCATCTCTCTGGGGGAGGCAGAATTAAATAGGAATTACATTTTAGCTTTGTTTTACATGTAGCACATTTTCTACTCTTTTTCTTTTTTTTTTTTTTTTTTTTTTTTAATCCTAGAAGAGAGGGATTCAAGCTCTAAGTCCACTCCTAAAGTTTTGTTGGCTTCCTGCTCAATGGCACCCTGGTACTGTGAGCAATGGGATAGTAATCACCTGATATCTATTCATATTTATCACAATAAGATGCATCAGTTTGTAGCCATAAAACATTTTCACCTAGGCAGGCAGTGCCATCCTGACCAGGGTCTCCATTTCTAGGTTAAAATGAAGAAGGAATACCAGCAGAAAAAGATGGAGAAGGGGACCAGTCCACGAAAACCCAGCATCACCCTCAGTGCCTATCAGAGCAAGTGCATCCAAACGGTTCTGAAAGAAGAGTAAGTTAAAGCTTGGATACTTCTATAGACTTAGGTGCTAAAGCCCACTAATTTAAGTAAATTCCAAACAGAATGTAAGATTTTCTTTCCTTCTTTCCAAAAAAGGCTGCAGGTAAAGTTGAGAAACCAGAGCTCTTGTTAACATCTGAAATACAGAATAAGAACAGAAACAAGACCCCTCAGTTCATAGGGAAAGGCTACATCTCCCCTTAGTACAGCTGATCTTGCTCCCTAATGACTTTTTTTTTTCTCAACTTTCAGTCACAAAACTAAGTCAATGCTATTCTTAAGTGATATAGTCAGTCTGCCAGTGCAGAGTTAGGTGGTTTCTAGTCAAACATTAATGAATACCAAATGCTGAAGAATATCAATTCTCAGCACATCAACAGGAGGAAGGAATATAAATGAAGTGCTACAGTCACACACACAAAGTTCATTAAAGTGCCTCTATTTCCTAAATTAGGGTAAGAAATTTTTAATCAAGCTGTTTTTTTTCCTGAAACACTGCTTTGGGATTTAAATATATCTTTTAATGAGTGATAAGGAATTTAAAGGGAGGCCTCAGGCAATTCCTTGCACAATTTTATGCCACCTCATTCACCTGGGACAGTATGTACCATGCCTTTGTTTTGTCTAGCTAAAGCCCTGCAATCCTTTTCAGATTTAGTGTAATTTAATAGTGTAATTTAACCCTTATGCTGCATGAGGAATCTGACTCATGTGCCAGCTGGAGCTGCCAGGCCTTGTCTTGAAGCCAACATGGGAGAGCGGCAGCGCCCACCCTAAAGTTGCTATTAAAGTAAATCTGCTTTGAGTCTCCTCCTCTTGCAGACTGCTTCAGCAGTTTGTATCCAGCCCATCGCTAAGGAAATATCTTGTAAGGTTCCCAATCTCTGCTTCAAAGATACAGAAGGTGTTTTCCTTCCTCACTGGTCTCAAACAAAAATGACTTTCAGTCTTTGACTTAAATTTATTTTCCTTCCAGGGGAGAACACATAAGGGAAATGGTAAAACAGATCAATGACATCAGAAGCCATGTGAACTTCTAACACACCTGTCGCTGCACGATCGTTCATTTTCCTTGCTATTCCTTGTTTATATTTAACATTTGTAAGTTGAGTATTCATATTATTTTGTAAAGATGGACTACGAAATAAAATACTTTTGGTAAGACTCCTTACATGCTGTGGTTTTTTTTCTTTTTTTGGTCTTTTTTGCTCTCTCCTGGAAGTAGATGGTATGTTGTAATTCAGTACTTGCAGCTTGCCCATTTGTGGGAAGGGGTATTTAAGGGGTATTTACATCCTGCAGAAAGCTCCCGAGGGTTCTTTGGGAGATGTTACCTACCACTGATCGAGGGCACGGGTGCCGCTGGGGCGGCCTGTGGCCGGAGGCAGAGGTCAGAAACCAGAGAAGCGCACACACGTGAGCAGCTTTTTTTTCTTTTTTTAATTTGGAACACTTTCTTCATTAAGGACACACCTTCAATACAGTTAACAAATGGTTACACTTGAATTCTGTAGACAGCAGAATTCTACATCCACAATTGCACAGGACACCAATGGCTTGGTTCACTGGAATGCAGTATTAACTTCCAAACACTCAGTTTGCCTTTATCAGAAGATGTCTCTGGAGTACGTCCCGAAAGCAAAAGGCCAATTATTTCCCTGCTGTAGACAAACTTTAGAGGGCAATTAAATTATTGTTGCTTCCCCCCGCCATTAAAAAAAGGTGATATGGTCAAGCTCAGTTTTGAAAAGTAGTACTGCACTGCTACAAAAGTGGCACAGTAAGTGGTGCCAAAATAAAGCTGTAAGGAAAGGAGGGCTGTTATTACCAGTTAGGTAACAGGGTTACCAGACATGCTGCAAGAACACCTTTGTACAGATTAAGACTATACACGTATAGGAATGCATACAAAACTTGATCTTGTCCCTTTTACAGTCCACGTGCACAGAATCTAGTTTTCCAACCGCCTGCCCGGTGCATTGGAGGCAGCAGGACGGGCTAGACGTAGCACTTGTTAGGAAGCTCTAAGTGAGGAGAACCGACGCCGCTGCTCGAGCCGAGCCCCACCGCGACAAGAGCTGCTGGGATGTCACTGCTTTTCCAGGCATTTTGTGAGCAACACCACCCCAACCCTTCCAGTGCAGCTAGGACTCAAGAGCCTTCACTTCCCTTAAATCACACCGTTGGAATTTGCTCCACAGATTTGGCACGTGCTTCTTTAAAGGCCACTTCAAATGTCTGAGGGCCGCGTCCGGCAGAAGCTGCTGCTCGCGAAGCTCCGCTGTCCCCCGGCCGCAGGGACGGTCCCTGGAGCAGCGGGACCCCCCGGGCAGGTCGCCCGCGCAGCCGGGGTCACTCGGCTTGCCGGTTACTCAGCCCCAAACCAGGGCTGCGGGCTTGGCCTAACCTGCCTGCGTGGCTGCGAAAGGTCTCTCCTACAGCCCCATGTCAAACTGCCACAGCTAGTGCTTAAAGAGAACTACAGAGGCTGTACGATGGACTAAGGGGGTGGAAAGGAGAACAGCCCTACCGTAACTGTATTCCCTTGCCCTCCGGAGCAAAAAACACTTGTTCCTCCTGCGCAGTGCCTAAAAGCGAGGAAGGCCAAGGAAGGCAGCAGCCACTGCAGCCCCGCTTCCCACGGGTGCCCTTCGCAGCCCGGCAGCTCCGTGGACACAAGTGGGAAAGAGGCACCAAGGAGCCCCCAGCCCAACCGCAGGCTGCTCAGACACTTGAGGAACCGCAGGAGGAGCGACGTGGCTTTGGTCTAACTGCCATAAAACACCAGGCTTCTATAAGACACTGGGGCCTAGGCAGCAGTAACCAGCTAAGGAAGGAAGGAAAGAGAGGCAAAAGTTTTTCCAGGACCCAGCTCCCAATAAAGACCTACATTTTCCCTTGTGGCTCTACAAAAACAGGGCCCTACCAACCATAAACTAAAGGCAAAACAGCTGCTAGTTGATGCTACGCAGGCTGGAGGCAACTGCTGTCACCTCTCAGGTCAGCAAATACTGAGAAAGGTTTGAAAAGCTATCCCGCAAGAGCTGGAGGAGGAAGAGCCCAGGCCACACTGAGCCCAACGTCACTTTGAAATGAAACCGAGTGCCGTGTGGGAGATGACAGCTCTGCCGCCCATTAGCCTGGTCATTAGCAACGCAGGATTACAGGGCTTCCGGGGGTCAGGCTGATGAAAAGGTTTAATTGCTAGGGTGAAAAAAATGCTGTTTTAATTATAGCATTAAATGACAAGTGATGGAGCTTTTTTTTTTTTGGTCTCTTAAAGGCATTCCTCTTCAAAACCATTGGTTCTAATTTTACATTATTAGCAGGATTGACACTGCTAAAAATAGGATTTAAGCACCTAAAAAAAAAAGTCATATATATTACTGTTTGGAGCATTTTCTGTTACTTGTGGTTTTCTTTGCCACCTTCAAATCCGTAGCCAAGTATGTAAAGAAAAACCGATAAACAAGAGAGGCAAATCTACATCCCGGACAGTAACGAGCAGCTGCCTCCGCTTCCTTGCTCCTCTCCTAGTCCTAACTAGAGGCCGGATCAGGAACTCGCTCTGCACCACCGCCCAGCACAAACCACCGCCATGCAAACACGTGCATCGAAACTCCGGGAAACGGAGAAGGAGGAGGAATGATCATGTTAACACCGTATATTTATAACAGGAGACCCAAACCTAGCACCTGATCCATCTCGGGCATTTCTTCACTCTGCTGTAGTGTCACACAGCGTCATTTCAATGTGTATTTACAGCGACAAGCCGGCGAGGCGTCACCTCCGCGCAATGCCATGAGACCGCACTTCAGGGAGAGATGCACTGCACTTTTCAGGCTAGAACCTGCAGGTTGGGTTAATGCAGCTCCAGCACGTTTTGTGCTCTATGATCGGGAATGCAGTCGCTGCTCCTGCCCCACCTCAGCCAGAAGAGGTGGTGTCAGGCTGCCCGCCCCAGGCACAATCCCACCTCGACAGCTCTGACCCGCTGCGATCCCTGCAGGAAAGCAGACCGGCATCAGCCCCAAGCTGATGCGCAGAAAATACGTTTGGTTTTTTTTTGCACACACGTGGGATTACAGGTACTGCTTCAGAGATGAGAAAGCACCAGCTGTAATTCCATGTTTTAAATTAAACTTGCAAAATGATACTTTAAAAAACAGTGCATTTCTTGTGCTTTTCTTTACATATGAGAATTCAAAGGAAAACTGCAGGAGCTAAGTTCTCAGTACAATTTTCTGGGGTTTTTTTGGATTAGCATTTATCGGTTCAGGAGACGCACAGCTCACTCATGTCCACCACATCTCAGCAGCACTCAGATTCTTCAACGCAAAGTCAATGGTAAAAAAATCACTGAAATAATGTCACTATCCAGTGTCCTGCTAATAAAGTCATATTTTAATATAAAATATTCATACAGCATACTCTACACCTCATTCTCTCCGCTAGCTGAATACTGTTACTGACTAGTCAAACAGAAAACTTCAACCACTTTGCTCTTCAATGTTTTGGAGGGACAATATGGTTTCCAGCAGCTACTTTGATCACAGTAGTGGGGGGGAAAGGAAGGAGGAAAAGACAAGGGGTAAATGTTCCAAAATTCTATATTAGGTTACGAAGTTGACTGAAAGAGGGGAAAGTTTTTCAGAACGTACGGACTGATCCCACTCAGTGGAACATGAAACACCACACTCATTAGTGTTTCCATTAGAAAGTTCTCCTTCCTACACTGCAAGTCACCCTTGTGCTCTCTTCCTGCCCAGTACGAAATCTTCTCCCCTCTAGAAACGAAACTTAGCCATTGCTTCCCTCTGTTGTCTTCTGCTCTTTCGGTTAGAGTTAAATAATAATTAATGTTGCTATAAAGATGAGTTAAAAACCCCAAACGCAGCCTTGGAGCTCGCTCATCAGGGTGTCATGTTTCAGGAAGCTGATTAATGTCCGTCAGTTTTGTGTCATTCAGGATTGCACGGATTCTCTCCAGGGAATCTGCCTGCCGGATCCGCTCCAACTGCACCTACGGAAAACCAGGAGACACCGTCGTGAGCTGGTAAAATGCACAGACCTGTAATCTGAGCCGAGCTGGCAGGCAAAGTTAGCAGCCCTGGAACCTGTGCAGAGAGAAGCACTATCAAATTATCACTGGCTGGGAAAGGCAGGGCTTCACGATGTGCAAACTCAAGAACAGGAGTGGAAGAAAATGAGGACAGGAAAGAGTTAATCATAATAAACTGGGGTTGTTTTATGTTTCTTATTTTTGTTTAATAATGAGCCACTGTCAGCAGACTGGCCAGAGCAACAGGAGGGGATGTGAAAACCAGTGTAAAGGAATAAATGCAAGACAAGTATGAACCTGACCGACACAGACCTGCAAAGCCTCTTGAAAGCAAAGTGAAAATACGTTTAGAAGAAGCTTTAAGCATTTCACCTTCAAACTCACTCCCATACTGGCTTTTCTGATAAATGTCTGTGTTTAGCGCACTGAAAAAGTGCCCCAGAGAATGAAGTGAATGAAGAGATCACAGTTTTGAGGGAGGAGTTCAAACTCCCACATTCTTTGCATTAGGATCCAGGCTTTCTGTTGAAAATTTCAACAGGGGTTAATGGATTTTCCTCTGCTCTGCTACCCCCCACACAGCCCTTCCTCTCCACCGCTGGCACCTCCACTCGGTCACAGACACCTCCGGCACAAGCGATGCGGGCCCAGACTCTACTGACGAGGTCAGGAAAGGAAATCACCCTTGCTGGCTATCAAGAAACCCAAAGCCTCAGCTGATGCAGGGCAACCTCTCCTCTCGTGTATTATGCAGCAGGTCTTGTTCTACCCTCCGTGGAGATGGCTGCTTGTCCAAACAGCGGGTCCTTCCTTAACTGCCCATGCGCTGCTACAAGAACAGAGGGACAGTGACAAATAAGAGCCAGTTTCACTAGCCAGGACTATTCAATGGTCTCCTTTGTAGCCCCTACTCCTCCAGAAACAGCCAGAACAAAAGTGGACAGTTCTCTCTTGCACATCCAGCTAAACTCTTGCATAGTAAACAATCTCCAGTATTCCTGATTTTGTTTTGCAGATAAATATGAAACACTTGACTCAGAAAATTTACATTTTTTCATATGAGATGAGGGGGCCAGTAACTGAAAATTTAAAAAAACAGGATACTGAAGGTGAACCAAATCTAACCTGGGTTGCCCTCCACTCCTTCCAAGGTTGCCTCTCCCCTGGCTTCCTCTATAGTCAGTAGAAAGATTAACCTGACAAACTGAAATTAGCCTCAGTGACTACTCCTGCCCAAATTCCTTCCTTCTGCCTCATGGTGCCTCAATGCTAATCACAGGTTCCTACTTTTTTAGATAAAACAAAGGAGAAGCAATAGGAATAATAACAAGGATAAGACTTTTAGATATCATAGACAGAAAAGGAGAAATTACAAAATGAAGCAGCAGCAGCGCTTTACATATTCAGATCCACCAGGATAAGTTCCTAACTTTGCATGTCAATATTTACACCATGATGCACTGGAATGAGAAGTGAATTACCGGAAGAACAATGCGAGACGGACAATGCCATGGTCATGGCACCACTATTTATGGCTTTTTATAATTCTATTTAGCACAGTAACTGCGCATTGCTGCTGATGACAGTGAGTTAGAAAGAAGTTCCAACTTCTTGGAAGTTGGAAAGAACAGCTGATTAATTATGCTGATAACCTCCATCAATACTGACATAAGAAAATTTGCAACCCTATTCCTTGTTTTACCCAGAGGACGTCAAGGAACAGAAGTAGCACCTTACAAACTGATTGCACTGTCCTTACCTGAAGCGTCTGAGAAAGCTTTACAAAATCTCTCTGCACTTGCTCACTGACGTCCAACTCAGTCTGCAAACGCTGAGCTTTATTCTTCTCTTCGAACACCAGCTGTTCAAGGTTTGCCTGAAGACAAAAAGATTCTTTAGGTTATATTTAAACTGAACACAGATACACACAAAATAAATAATTAAAAAAAGAGAGAAGTGAAGTTTGTATAAACTCATTATAGCATGATACTAGAATGAGGATGCCTGGTTACACACAAGAGTCTTGGCAAAAAGTTAAACCAATTATTCTCTGCTTCAGTTTTCCTGACTGCAAAACAGAAGTTGCTGCCTAGCAAACAATTCTGGATTAAAGTGGTTGAAATGCGGGGGAAAACAAAACAAAACATTGTCTTCTCAGGGCCTCAAAATAAAACAGCAAAACCAGCAGATTCCTAAGTTTTAAGAGAGCCTGACGGTGGATGAAGGGCAATAAATATCAGTGAACAAGTTATATTGTTGTCCAAGTTTCAGTCAGAAATACCTTAAATAAGTATTTGGGGGGAAGGGGAAAAGGGGAGAGAGAAACAATCATTCAGCCACCAGAGTAGGGTTCTCTCCTAGAGCAAAATGACATTTATTCAAAAGCCTCAAGGGGTCCAAAGCAGGGATTTGTTAATCAAGAAGGTTTTTGAATGCAAAATGGTTACCAAACTTGAACCTTGGAATACATATCAAAACCAGAACAGAGAAGCAAAGTGGCAATAATTCAGATCTGCTGCTTTACAAACCCAAATACACAGTGACTGGGATAGAGATTTAAACAGCATCCCATGGTGACTACTGCACTGATAGAGTATTAGCCAACATTCAAAAGCTTCCTATTCCCTTCCTATGTAGCAACAATCTTTGATCACTTAGTTGAATCTTCCAAAACAGCTTCAATTCTACTAAATATCAGACGCTTCAGCTACCTTTGCTGCTGTCTCCTTCTTCAGCTGTTCTTCCAGAGCGTTTTTTGTTTCCTGCAGACTCTCCAGCTGCTGTAGGTTTTCCTGTGAAGAGCTTTCCAACTGCATAATTAAAATACACAAAAAAACCTTTAATTTCACACAGTTCTGCTGTACAGAAAACATCCAGCCTCACTGTCTTCCTAAGGACTCCCAAATACTCAGATGCTCAAATAATCTCCCTCTCTTTCTCCATCTTTTTTGTACTGGAGCTGCAGAGAAAGAGCCCAAACTATATAAACTTCAGATTACTAGGTAGATTATTACTGGATATGAGGAGGTTTTATTAAAAAAAAAAAGAGACTCAGTATCACTTTCAGACGCCTGGCAGAACAAACAGAGAGAAACCTACTCTCTTTATTTGAACACTTGCACACAAACACATACAGTGAAAGGACTCCTTACCTGCTCTTTTTCCACTTTTATTCTTTCTAATTCAGCTTTTAAACTAGAAATGGAAGCTGAAAAACAAAAATATTAAACCTTGAATGCAACAAAAACATAATGAACAGGAGAGCTCCTGTTTATTTCTGTTAATAATTAAAGGAAAATTAAATGTATACTACATCAAAACTTAAAGAGAAATAACTGTACCTTTGTTTTTAGCTGCACAGTTTGGCTGCACCTTTTAACTAAATGAACATTTTCGATAAATGCAAAGCTATTTATTCTGTCAGTACAATCTGCAGTTATCTTGCTTCTTTCTAATATTTCTATTTCGAGATGGTTTATCCCCTGCTCACCTATTTCTTCTTTGCAGTTCTCTATTTCCAGCTGTAGCGTTTCCTCTATATTTTCTTTCAAATACTGTTCCGCTTGAATCTGTTCTTTTAAGAACAAAATCTCCGCCTTCAGTTTCTCTTCAAGGTGATCTGCTGCTGTCCGCACACTAATTATGTCTTCTCGGTATTTTAAAATCAGCTCACGGAGCTCCTGAATCAGCGATTAGCAAGAAGTACTGTTACTGCAGGATCTTCTGATAAATACAACACTGAATTTTCAAACATATAACCCAAAGTAACATTACCTCAAGTTTTGTCCTAGCATACCATCCACAACGGTTTTAAAACAGAATTGCTAGTGTTTTGCTTGGCCATGGTAAGGAAAGAGCTTGTTAAGACCCATATGTCCATAGGCTTAGGACCTCCCCTTGCTTTTTGAGCATAAGGGAGTGGGCATGCAAACAATGATAAGGCTTAGCATTTTTCAGGGCTAAGGATTATTAACAATTTTTAACTGTAAGGTCTGGACAGAAATTGTTTGTTTATTGAATCAACACTAACAGTGAAGCTGCAGTGAGAGAATGGCTGTGTGTCCAGTTGTAAAATGCAGCTTAGGCTCTCTGAACAGGGATATGCCAGCAGATAACTGACAGCAGATCAGCTGTCAGGTCACGAAACCTCACTGCTTTTATTAATATCTGTCCATACCCTGAAGCCTGCTCACGGCACTGCTCACAATCACCGGTGGGCTCAGACAGATTTTTTTTCCCCACGCATCAGACTTACAGGGTTAAAATTCAGATTATTGTTCACTGTGAGTCAGCTTTTCGTTAAAGAAGCTTCTTCCAATGAGTCCTAGTCCCATGCTTTATAGACGTGTGTTAACAGTTTATTAGTTTAAAAGGTTTTACCTCTGTGGCTTCTGGCAGAATGAAATTTTCAGCTTGCTGTAAAGATACATGCAAGCTGTGTTTTCCTTGAAGACTTTCATTATCTTTTTGTAGTCTCACCAGTTCTTCCGAAACCTGCTCCCTTGACTGTGTCAGGACAGCCTTCAAGGGAGGGGAAAAAAAAAAAAAAAAAAAGAAACAGAACAAAACAAAATCTTGTTTATTAAGATCACCCAACAACTCATCTGTAAGATCAGGTTACTGAAAAGCCTTAGACATTTAATCTGAAATTCTCAGTATTAGGTATCAGCCTCCCACTGTATTGTGAGGAAAACAACAGTCAAAATAGTTGATCCCTAAAAGATCCCTAAAAGATCCCTAAAAGAAGCTAAAATACTTAAAATACTTGATCTCAATATAGAAAGGAATGGGTTGCTGTCTGGAAGTTATGCCCCAGGACAGGAATAGAACTTCATTTTTTAAGGCAGAAAGTCACAATTCCTGCAAGACGCTCTACGTTTTTTAAAACAAGCAACTTCCTCTACATATCTCTACCTGGGTGCTATGACTGATATTTTGAAATTGGATTTTTAAAAACAATTTAAATTAATCTCAAATTGATGAAAATATTAACTAGCATATGTAAGTAATCCTACAAGTACTTCAGGTTATGCATTTACTTTTTTGTTTTTTTAAGTTTTTTTTTTTTTAAAGCATTTTAACTTGTTAAAATGCACAGCTCTCTCTAGTCAGGCATCGTGGTTTTAAGACAAGTACTCCTTTCCATACCCTGCAAGCTCCCAAGGTTAGACAAACAGCACTGGAAAGGGATCTTTGGGTTTAAGCTGTCTTACCATTTGCTCTTGAACACTTCTCTTTGCTTGTGAAAATGCCTGTTGCAGTTCATTGAGGAAATTCTCTGACTTCTGGCATTTGGCCATAAGAGAAGAGATCTAAAAAATAAAAGTAAAATGAAGTAAAACTAAAATAAAGAGAAGCTAAAGGAATAATACAATTCTATATCAATAATACACTAAGCTTAATTTACAAAACCTGAAATAATAAACAGCGCAGAGGAACTAAATGTGAACTGCAAAGCTGCTACCTAAAGTTGCAGCATTTTTTTTCAAGATAAAGTAACTTGTGACTCGTTTGACAGAAAACACCAGTATTCAGAAACTTCACAAGTAAGTTAATACTTCAGCAAGGCATGCCTTACAGCATAACTGAGCACCACTCAATAAAAGCAGTCCAGTACAACCAAAGGGAAAGTCCTATCCACGTCTTTGGGGACTGACTTCATGTAACAACTGCTGCTTCAATAGTACGGCAAAATATTGCATGGCAGAGACAAAGGGAAGTCTTGTGTAAAGTATGTTCCCAATACTGTGATCTTTAATAACACAGTGTCATAACTAAGGTAAAAGAAAGGAGCCAGGAAATGCAACTTTAGGACCAAAACTAGGAGACATGATGATAGAAACATGTCAGACTTACCTGGAAACTCTGGCAGGCTGCTATTAGATGGAGTATAACTAACATTAAAAATTCTCATTTTTGTTGACTCTAAGGCACATCCCTGCACATCTAATGCAATAAAACTGTTCCTGTCACATATAAAGAGTCACAAAACATTATTCAAAAGTAATGCTATTACAAAATGCTTGTACCTGATTAGAGGAGTCCTCAGCACTTTGTTTCATGTAATCCTCCAATTCCTGCTTATCTTTCATCGTTTTTTCAAGCTGGTCATTAGCCTGCCTCAGCATCACCTGCAGCTTTTTCACCTGTGTTG
Organism: Nothoprocta perdicaria; assembly: GCF_003342845.1. Taxonomy (NCBI): domain Eukaryota; kingdom Metazoa; phylum Chordata; class Aves; order Tinamiformes; family Tinamidae; genus Nothoprocta; species Nothoprocta perdicaria. Next base: position 412,707 of record NW_020455932.1, on the reverse strand, counting down.
TTACAACAAAATAATTTATTTTTCCATTCCTTGGGTTGTAGGGAGGATGCTTATTCCCTGAACATAAATATAACCCACGTATATCCCACCTCCAAACAACAAAAATCCTTTGGCAACCCAAAAGCTCCTTTATTGCTCTTTTAAGAGAAACACCTTGCATACACTTGTATGGAAACACAGGACAAGCTGTACTTGGCCACTGCCAGGTAAAAACTCCAGTCACTGATTGTGCACTAGAATGTCACTCATGAAGGTGGTCCAACACCATCTTCAGATTAAAAGTCATTTTATAATTTTATAGTGCTAGGACAAAATTCTCCAATTTTTCCTTCACTGTTAAGAATTCTCGCAGTGTTAAAGAAAGTAGAATTTAAAGCAGGAAAAGCATTTTAGAAAATAAATTATGATGAATACTGACCTTATGCAAATGCAACACTTTTCACAGAATACTGTCTCTACCACAAAATTTTATAGCATCACTTAAAGCTGCTTCCCTGAAGTAAATATTTACAAAAAATACACCCCTGAAGTAAATATTTACAAGAAAGGCATATATATGCAGAGTCCAGGGTCATAAACAAGCAGTAACAAGTTGGGTTACATCAGTAAAATACCATAAAATATCCAGACTTTGTATACGTTGATATCCTTCAATTAAAACCAATGAATAAAACAACAGATGATTCATTGCTGCATCCTTGGGAATTCCTGCAGCTGCAAAAGTCTTGCTAGAGATGGAAGAGAAATCCCACCTGGTCTCTTGTCTCGGCCTCTTGAATCTGGATCCCTTGCAACTGCTTCTCGTAATTCGAGCACATATCACAGCGCCTGCCCAGCTTGTTCCCCGCGTTCTGCACCTGCCGAACACAGAGTTAGTGCCTTCCATAGGGACATAAACTTTTTAAGGAATGCAGGAGTGCTGCTTACTCTCAGGTGTGTTGTATGAGTACAAAATATTCTGGATAAAAAGGCAGTGGCAGAATCATGTAATAGTAAGGTTAAGTCAGTCTAAAACTAAAGGGCAATGTAAATCAGATGCTCTAAATCATCTTTTCCTGGCTTAAGTCTCACTACTAGCACAAGAGCAATAAGCCACAACACGAGAGAGTTTATCATGTCATTCAGTGTGTCGTGTTGAAATATAGTGCTAAATAGTCTGTACAGAAATATTGTATAGAAATCCATCTTGGAGAGGATATTTCAAGCTGTAGCATTTTTTTCCATACAACTATAATCAATTACAAGCCAAATTATTGACAATATTATAGAGCTTTTTAATCAGCACAAATCTAAAGAGTCAGTTCCCCAGACCGGGACTTCCTTCTGCATCTTTTTCTCCCAATACCTGAGCTTTGAACAATTTTTGTAATGACATTTACTTTGTGCAACAGCCACCATCAGTGTTTCTGGGGTTTGTTTCCATATTCTCAAATACTGCTCAGTATCAGAAACTGAATAATCAGCTAGAAGAAAGGTTGGTCTGACAATGTGATTTACACACACGAGAGAGAAAGAGATAGAAAAGGAGGTAGAAAAAAGCAGGAGATAGACAAGTAAAACAAAACAGAACAACCCAATAGATAAGGAAGCAAAATGGGCTGGGGGACGATGATTACAGAGGAAATGAGAGGAAACAGCCACTCTTTGGCAAATAAAAAGGTTTTAGCGAAGGGGAATAGGGAAATCTTTCCAAGCTACAGCTCTAAGTCTGCTCTGAGCTGGAATCCCTTTTCACTGCTCCGTGTTCCTCCCACGCGGAGCGGTGTCCGCATGCCCTGCCTGCACTCCTGCCTCCACAAACACGGCGGAGGCTGCTGTTTCTGCAAATTCTAGGACTGGATTGGAGTGAAACAGCTTCCAAACGTCAACGGGGTAAGGAAGTACTTGACAGTTGAGGATTTAAATTATCTCTGAAAACGCTACATTTCAGTTTATCTCATTTACCTCTCTTGACATTATAGACTAAGAGCAACACACACACACACACAAAGCATCTTGACCATAGGTTTAGAGATCTTTGCAGACAAGGTGCATTCCAGCAAGTCAAGAAGTTAAATATCATCAATATTCAGTTCTCCTGTCCCCATCCATGCTTTGCTACCTCTTTCTTCCCTATCTGTATTCCTAGGTTCTTTATTTTTACCTCGTCTTCCCATCAGCCATCATCTGACACCTTCCTCCGTTACTGAAGAACTGCTAGGCAGAACACTCGGAAGCAGCAGCTTCCGTAGTCACCCAGATGGAGATGGACCAACACTGGCACAGTGTCAAGTCCAGACTGCTGCCTCTTGCTCTCAAAAGCTGGTTTTGTGCAAATCAAGCCCCTGTAGTTGTGTGAAGCTTGTCCTGCAGAGGCTGATGTTTCACATACCGTGCCCTCCATGCACACCCTCTGTAACTGTGCTGGGTGCAGGGAGCAGCACTCTCAGCTCTACTCCTTTTCCTAGCCAAGCCCAGCTGCACTATAATTTCTCTTTGCTTTCCATTTTCTTTCTCCCATTTTCTTCCTTCCAGGCTCAGATTTGCAAGACCAAAGGGCCTGCCAGGCCTCCTCCCCACGGCGGTGACCGCAGCACACGTGCGGTGGCTACTCACCTCCTTCTGCAGGAGGTTCCACTCGGTCTCGCTAACCAAGCGGTAGCCGCTCGGGGATACGTAAGCACTTTCCACCCCCTGTGTAACGCTGGAAAGAAGGGATGCAGTCTCTTCTTGCTCTGGTGTCATTGCTTTGATTGCTTTTTCCTGATCTTTGGTTAACATGAACCCACTTGGCATTTGCAGAGACCCAAGCGAAGCCGTATCAAAGTTCTCAGACACTGAATCCGCTCCAACAAGAGGTCCAAAATCTGACTCATCCAGGTTCCCAGCAGATTTTGCTTTGTTGTTGTACCCTAAGGCTTTGGACTGTAAAGTTCCAGATGTCCCCAGACTGTCTGTCGACTGTGCTCTTCGTAGTCCATCCTTAAACATGTCATTTTCTGATTTATTGAAGGACTCGCCAGAAGACAGAAGCAAGTCTGCATCCAGTGAGTGGACTGAGCCATGGGTGCTGTTCAAATGCACCTGGAATTGAAAAACAAGCAAAAGAGAATTACACACCCTGGTCTAGAACTGCAGTATAAGCAGAAACTTAGATGGACACTAAGGATCAGACATGGTAACTGCAGGCTTAAATTGGCTTTGATAGAACATCAGATCACTAAATTTAGGAAGTACGAGACAATTCAAATAATCTTCCAACCTCTTGTGCGCTTGTTTTGCCATTAGACACATACAGAAAATAACACTGGAAGTGTCCCCAAAAAGTAATAAATTCAGAAATAGGTCCAAGTTGGACCTGCAGGTGGCTAAAACGTGTCCATGCCATTGTGTAAAATAAGGAATCTTTTTCTTTCCTTTAACTACAAGAGTGTGGTTTTGGGGGCATTCTTCTTGCTATATTTCAAAATATTTGTGTGAAATTTTAAGTACAGCATACAAAAGAATCACAATTATCCTCTATTATTACTGCTCTTATGACTATTATAGAAATGCTACTTTTTTTTTTTTTTTTTTTAATAGAAGCTACGGTTTTGAACTTCTTCCTGCATTCTGTACTATTTCTGAAGGAGCGTCTTATTCTGCTGCAAATCACCAACAAGCAATAGAGGGCAAATTCTGGAATATATACATTTTTTTCCTTTAAAAAGTATAAACCTACGATTTCATCTTGACCACGTGCATGTCTTCCTATAACACACAAAAAAAAAGCCTGCTAATGACATCCAGCAGCATCGCTTGGGCTGTTACAAGGAGCCTCCTAACGCAGTACAATCGGCCTCAGCAAAACCCTGGTGCTGAACCCCAGCTGCTGGCTGGGTTAAAGCAGCTTATTTCTGGCTGCTGAACTTACACAGCCAAAAACCTCAACCTGCATAGCTAGCTGATCTCTGTACACATGCACACATACAAAAAATAATGCTATTTTCACACATGCTAACCAACTAGTCAACTTAGCAATGAGTGACCACAGACCAATCTAATCAGAATAAATTCAAAACAGAAATGTACGGGCAGATGAGGAAATAGCTGCAATACATTTGCTGAACATTCACATTTAACAGAATTCTGAAGGTTTAGGTGTGTTACAAAGTGGTTGTAAATCCCAACAGACATTAACAACAATTAATATCCCAACGAAGAGGATAAGTTATAGTTTGTAACTGAACCTCTCAGTATTAGTCTTCCAATCTTTATCAGAATTTGAATATTCAAGAGGAACTTCAAAAAGTATTTAACCGCGTATTAAGAACTATAAACCACAGAGAATAAACAACATTAAGTTTCTATTTGCATTTACAATGACCACCCTGAGGAATGCAAAGTTGCTTTAAACTAATGCAATTGTTTTACCTCTTCATTAGAGAATTGGGTAAGGGATTCCTCATGGGCTAGAGAACACGAAGCTTTCGTTTCATCATCTGAATCCTTTTGTTTCTGCTCCTTTCTTTTGCTAAGTCTCTGTTGATCATCTTCTTCCTAGAAATCAGTGATCAATGGACAAAGTATATAAGCAGGATACATTTTTGTCTTTTCCTTTAAATCATTTTTGTTTTTTCTTCCAAACTTAAATTCTGGATATTATTAACCTTTCATTTAAAAGTATTCGCAATGTTATTTCTACAAATATTTTAATATTCATATGTATATATACACTAAAAGAAAAAAACAAACAGTTCTTATTAAAATCATTAGCTGTCTTTTTTTTTTTTCCGAACTATTAATACTTAACCCAATTAAAAATAAAATTTAAGCTATAATCTGTTCTCTCATTGCCAGCATGTGCTTTCAGAATCTGGCAGACTATATCAGCCCTGCAGGCTTTTTCTACAAGAGAGAAGAAAGCAGCAAATAACCTGATCCTTTTTTTTCAGTTCCTCCACTTGTCGGAGCTGCTCAGAGGTCAGAACTATTTCCATACGTTGCATGTCCCTCATCAGCAAACGCTGAGACTCCAAGAACTGGTCATTGGCTTTTTGCCACGTGTGTTTCAATTGGTTGTGCTGTTGTCGTTCTTGCTCTAAGAGATGGCAGACTATTTAAGAGAAAGAGTCAAAAAAAAATTAAACTTCTTTTCCAAAGAGAAGCATTCTCATGAATAAAAGTATTTATTGTTCTAGTCAAACAGTCAGGCTTTGTTCAACAAGTATGCAGGATGAAATGTGACGTTTTTGTAATTCCAAAACCTGTCTTGAGAATAGAAATGCATTACTAACATCTTAGAATTTCCCAATTTGAAGTCTTAACACTGTAATTTTGCTCATAAATTCTAACAGTCTTTTTTTTCCTCTTTTCTTTGTCCTTCTTTAACTGATGCCTTGTAAGTTCCTATTTATTTCAGCAGAAAGTTCAACTGTTTGCTGCTTTACAGTAATTTTTACTCTACTGGCATGCACATGCATTGACACATCCATTCTCACATCAGGCATCCAAAACTGACAAATTTCAGAGCTGGAAGCAAATCCTTGTTGGAATGTATAATGGAAATAGTCTTATAAATCTACATAAATAAGGAGACCAGCAAAATCTGGTCAAATTAATAAGAACAAAGCTTGCAGTAGCATGGATTTCTGATTCTCAGCACCAATTGTGGAGGGAATGGATTTGTTATTTCTCTCTCATAAGGGGACTCCAAATTCAATTATTCAGTTAACATTTCAAGATCTTTCACATTTAAATTATCCCCTGCACCCTTTCTTCTTCCCTCACTATGTCTCTGAAACCATCTTAGAACAGAAATCATGAGAGAACAAACATCTGTGTTGTTTTTTGCAGTCTCAGCACAGTACCATTAAGAAGATTATCATTAGATAGGTACCTTCATGCAGTTCTTTCCGTAACTTCTCTGCATCTTCTTGCAGGACTGATTTTTGCGTATTGAGAACGGCCACATACATCTCTAAGTCTGTCCTACATGACTTTTCAGCTTCCAAATAATGGTTCAGTTCTTTAACCTGAATGAAGAGAGGGAAAACAATCTCACTGAGCACACTCTCAGGCACTTCCTTTTTTTTTTTCAATTTCTAACGCCTTCTGTGTGAATAACATAAAGCTGATGAATACAAGTTCATTTCTTGGAGTCACAAATATTCAACAACCAGCGAGCAAGCACTATTTGTATTAAATCTGCATTAATTTACTCAGTAGAATTCTGCTAAATCAAACATGCAAGGATGTTGAGAGCTCCAGCAGTTAGATCACCACAGCAGCATCGCGCATGGGGACGCTGAAGAGACTGATGTCCAAGCCCAGTGGAAAGTGCAGGATTCCTTTAAAAAGCACCGGTAAAGCCAAGTACTGAACTGCTGTGCTTGGTCTGGGGCTTAACACCTCCAAAGAGGATGCAGAAACAGTTCAAAAAGAGGGACAGTACTCAGAAAACATGACTGTGAGGCAAGATACAACTAACCCAGGGATGTTAGCCTAAGACAAGAAAAGAAATGGAGAACAAGAAAAAAAAATATATATATATATATATATTCAAACTCATGAAAGATTACTGCAAAGGAAATTCTGTCCACGGAGGATGTATAAGAATCAGTCGCAGTAAGGAATAATGAAACAGCACATTAGGAAGGTTTGGGGTTTTTGTTTTTAAAAAGCAACACCAACAAAGAACAGAAACAAAAGGCCTGCAGAGATTACAGAATCTCCATCAAAAAATCTTTTAATATAAAGCTACACAAATGTCTGTTAAACACAATGGATGTCCAAATGGATGCCATCTTGGGGCATGGAACCGGTCGAGGATTTCCTTATGATCCTACACAATTTCATGATTTTCTGAGTTAGAGATCACATGAGTTTTTATTTTAAAGGAACTGAAAGCCTTGAGGCAATTCCTGACTGGCTCCACAAAGCCGTTCCTCATCTTTCTCAAGACAGCCCTGAAGCCACAGACACTAACTCAGAATTCCAAGATAATCCTTCTGTGTTAATTTGCCATTAATGGTGAGGCCAGTTGCCTCACCCCAGGATAAAAAGTCAGATGTTTTACCCGAGAGACCTGTACTCATCTTACTCAACCCACTGAATGATATGTACGGATTTTAGAGGGCTGACCGGCACTAACAAAATTCCCCAAACAGTCAATCTTACTCAGACAGCCATTGCCTATAATGGAAGATAGAGGCGGCACAACTTAAGATGTTAAAACTGGAGTTTTTGGAAAGTTCCAGACTGCTGAAGAACAAGAGAAAAGAAAGGATTAACCTCCCCTATGCCCCAAATTCAGCCTTGCAATGGCTAGGCGTAACAAACCTGTAAAGAACAATGAAAAAGCTCCAGCATGGCCAGTGAATCAATACAGTAAAATTGCCAAGACTGTAACACTCCTCCCTTGAGCCCCAGGGAGGACTAATGGGGAAAACAAGAAAGAATTTTGAGCATCTCTTAGGAATATCTTGTCTTAGGAATATTTTTTAAAAGAGTGTGAGCCAGAAGATCACACGGAAAAACACCCAAATGTTTGGTTATTTGTAAACTTCAGCATACCTGATTTTGAAGATAAAATATTTATAAATGCTGTCATTCTTTCTATATCAAATAACTTGTTAAATGCAACTACCTTACAATAATGACAAATATGAGTTCTCCTCTGTAGCTAATGAGAAAGTTGAGCAGGGTTTCTGAGATATCTGAAAGTTACAGAACTGCCAGGAAAACTTCCTAACACTTTACGGAAAGCTCAGATTCATAGAAAAGGATACTAGTTGCTGCCAAGAGATGAACAGAAGACACAAATTCTGATCATATTACCTCAGTTTTATACTCAGGATTAGCAAATTAAATATAGCAGATGCTGGAGAGAAGGAGATTAAAAAGTTGTGCCAGAAGCAGATCTTTCTGTGGTTTTAAGCATGACATTAATCTGTGGGCCAGACAGTTGGAGAGGGGAAACAACCCTATTTTTTCCAGAGCTTTCATTTTTTAAAAAAAAAAACTTTTATTTTCAGTTGCACTTGTTCAATTTAAGCTAAGCACAGATGATACACACGTGCAACCCAACTCTAAAAACAGAAATCAAGTAGATTATAAATAGGCTAAATATGTTATTTGCATTACGGGAGAGGAGATATATCATGCACAAGAAGTTTCATAATACTGCTTATTCTTTTTAGAAAGTTTAACATGGCTTCAAGCTGCATCAAGCTACCACGATGTGAGATACACAGTAGGATAAAGCTAAACTCCAGCTCACCTTTGATGCTTCCAGCTCCTTTATTTTTTCTTCAGCTCCTGTCAGTTTTTCCTTTAGAGCTGCGATCTCCTTCTCCATAGGCATCACGACCGAACGAAGCTTCTCGGCATCTTCTTGTGCCTGAAATTAATGCAATAAATTACAAATATATTATCATAATTTTCACTACAAGCGTTTGTATTAGGGGAGATATCTGCAGGAAAAAACCCTATGCCAACAAAAACCACTCAGCAAATGTCCACTTCTAATGCTCGTCATTACTATTTATTTCAGCAGTCATCTCTGACAACTGCATTTACTCTGATCATTGAAGGCAGCTGAATGTTAAGACCGTGTACGGATTGGACCATGAATATCTGCTTCTGAAGAGACTGTCGGTATATATCCATCACTCTCAACACAGTGGCGAAGATTTAAAATGCAAAATTCATAAAATGCATACACATTTCTGTCATTAAAGGCCTAATTGTCCTGCAACTTCATGCCACAGAACACACACAAAAACTTGTACATGCAAGAGGTGCACAGTGAGTTCCTGACCGTTCACCAACTTACTCATGGAGCTAAAAAGCAAAGCTATCTGCACAGCAACACACAACATAGCTGGGTTTTGGAAACCATTTTAAAATTTTAAATTACTACTGCTGTAGCATCATTTACTGTACTAAATATTTCAAAATTATAAACAGTCAAACTATCACAGAAGCCATGGCATTTTCAAAAATGTTGGAAGTTCTAGAAAGATCAAAGTAGGATGAGGGAATGAGAAGACTGATATGAGAGAACAGAGAAAGAATAAGGTAAAAATAGCAAGAATTAAAGCAAGAAATAAATTTGGTCTCTAAACTCAGTGTTGCAGAATGGCCCTGACCAACATCCCTGCTCTGCACATGCTCTGATACCCCTTCACGTATGTGCTAAAATCTGCCCAGAGATTCCACAACACCAAACAGCACATGCAGAAGAAAAATCAACCTCAAATACTCACCACAATAAAGCAGTTTAAGCCACAAAGAGCTGCAGCTACCTACATTTTTTGTGTTTATACATGGAGGTTCGGGCTGCTCAGTTGCTCTCTACTCTGAACTGGCAGAATTTGGCAAGAAAAAGTGAAAACTGCACCCCAAAACTAAAGCTTTCTGAGAGGACACTTCTCACCTCGACAGCAAAGACAACTGTTGCACTTGATGCTATTCGTGCCTTGTTTTAAAACTAAACTAGACAAGAGGTTTCAGAAATTACTGCCCACATTTCCATTTTCCAGGCAGCTTGCTGACAACTTATTCAGAATGAGACTTTCCAGCAAGTGACAATAGAAGACCTCAGTGGTTTAAAAACAGTTAAAACAGACAAAATAAAATAATACTGCAATACCTGGCTATTACATTGAATGCTACCAGGCCCCCGGGTTCCCAAATGCTTAATTAAAAGAATTTTTTTAAAGTCTAGAGACAAAACAAGACTGAATTTCCTTGCATTTTATTCACTTCTGGCGTGCTGTCTCCACTGCCTGTCCAAGAGGACAAATAAAACCGGTGAGGCAACATCAAGGGCCCCACATGACAGGGTGAGTTCGAAGCCAGGGGCACATGAGGGTGTCACACGGGAGCAGGAGCTCTGCCCAGCTCTGCTCCACGGCTCCTTCCTCGCTCCCCCTCGCTGCACGGACCTGCGGCAGCCCCACGTGCACAAGAGCCCCACGTTCACAGGGCTGCTGAAAAAGCTTTTCCAAATTACACCCGATACCTGCAAGAGGACTTCAGGCTGGCTTTGCGTTGAAGATAAAGCAACAAATTCTTTTGAGCTGGGGCCAACCAGTTTAGAGCAACTGTTGGAAAGGTTGCCAAGGCCCAAACCAGCCTGTCCAGCAGCAACCAGCTTGTGAGACAAAAGGGCACCTATCAAGTTGCAGCTGAAGGGAAAAGCACTCCCGTTTTCGCTTCTTTGGGCACACAGCTGAAGTTGGGGCTTTTGCTGCAAGTTCTGCAAATCAGATGAGTCTACAGGGTCGGCGTGCCGGTGTGCTCCATGCTCTGGGCAGTTGGCACCAGCTGGAGAAGCACGTAGATAGCACCTGGAAAACGTGTGTGTTAACCACACGCTGTGGTAACCACAGCTTTTTGAGGGTTTGGGATGTTGGGTTTTATTTTTTTGGTGAGATTGACTAATTTTACGTTAATCCTTCATCTCCTTAAGGAAAAAAAATCAGAGGTTTAATATAGAAGACTAAAAAGAGACAAACATGCAAATGTGTGAGGAGTGTCAAATTTAACAGTTAAAGCAGTTATTTTAAGCAGCACTCCCAAAACCAGATTTCCCCTTTCTCCACATTACATAAAGTGCATGTTCCTCTGCTTCAGAGGCCCCTCTAGCCAACTTTCCAAGCTCATGATGATCACAGTATGAATATTTCTGAGGGGTTATCAGCAGGGTGTAGAAACAAACACACACATTAACAAACAAGTGCATCTTGAAACAGGAACTGAACAGCTAGATTTCAACGTACCTTTTTCATTTCATTTTCTAGATTTTCTTCCTCCTGACCTTCAGAGAGCCGCCGCCTTAATTCCGCTATTTCCCGTTCCACGTTTTCACGATATTGATTCCATTGAGCTCGTTCCTGCTCCAACCTGTGATGATACTGGAGCTCATAGTCACGAATAGTCTCTATAAAATAGCATTTCCAAAACTTGATTTCAATATAAGTTACACAAAGAAGATTTAGGAACTCCCTCTCCAACCAGTCAAAGATTTGTTACAGTTTATGAAAACTAAGACTACAGTAAACTCTCCTTCCCTCTCCCTTCCCTTTGATTTTCACCCAAAAAAAGCAGATACACAAGCAACTGATCTAGCAGAACTGCATTTCAATTTGCACCACAGTTTAAGAGAAAAATCTTTATATGTACATATTTATCTGTATACACATCCCCTTGTTTAACAACACATCATCCAAACAAACTACCTCGACTCTTACTTCTTTCCTCCAAAACGCAAAGAAGCGACTAAACCTTCTCACATCTCTTTCATTTCTGTATTAACAACATTACCCCTTAAGATAAGGGGTCACCTTTGTGTACATATGTTCAGCAGCTGGCTCAACAGAGCCTCGTTGCTGGTTCCTGTATCTAAGTACATCATAAACGGAACAAATCGTATTTATAGCAAGCCGAAGGAAACCTGTGTACCAATACACATGAAGAGCTCTGTTCTCTGAGTGGAAAGCACAATCAAATGGTGTGGAAAACTGCCTACAGCTCTAGACACAGGATATTGTGACCCTCTTTGTGCACCTTTAAGAACACAGCCAGTTATGACAAGTCTGTCCCCAGTTTACGTCCTGTATTTTGTTCTTTGCTCAGAGTTTGGCTCAGAACTGCCAACAGCTGTGCAACATGCAAATGTCATACAGAATAGCTTGGAGGTGGAAAAAAAAAAAGAAAAAAGAAAAAGAAAAAAAAACCAGCATGGCTGATACAGAGCAGCACATTCAGTGAGCAGCCTGCAGAAAAGTCTATGTGATAGTGCTGTAGGCACATTTAACTGTCTGACAGCAGAACTATGTTTACACAGCAGGACAGAAAAGAATCGTATTGTCTGCCTAAAGTTAGTTTCAGACTTGTCAAGTCCCATGTATTAAACTGATCTCCTGAAGGATGAAGAGTGATATTCTTGGGTCCCTCAAAAATACTCTGCATGTATGTGGGAGTTCCCATTGCCATACTGGATGTTCCATCTCTGCATGTGGCATTAACAGGAGGAGGGGGAAAAAAATAATAAAATAAAGCTTCCTTTGAAAAGCTTGGGAATTTTAGGAATTATGCTTAATACACCATTTCTGTAACCAAGTTTTGGTTAGGCATGAAAAGTATCTATCCATGTGCTATATCACAGCAGGCACAGATCTTAGCAGCAGCAGTTTGTCTGGTTGTTACCTTTCATAATAGCTTGCAGCGAAGCTACTTCTTCTTGCCACTGTCTCTTCACTTCATCAATAGCTTCCTGCTTTGTATTCTCAGATACAGTAGCTATAGCTTTGATGTTCTCCATTTCAGCATGAGCTTCCATCAGCTGTGTCCGCAGTTGTCCCAGATCATCTTGGGCTGCTTGCAGCACTGCATTTTGTCTTTTCAGGTCCTCTGAAAATATGTAGTATTTCCATTTAGAATAATCAACAAATTCAATATGAAGTGTGCCATAGCTGCTATGACAAAGAGCAGTGCTCTAACAAGGGGGCAAAGAAAGCACTGCTATGAAAACATCTACCCATAACAACTGGACAGTTGTAGAGATCTTTAGTAACATTATTTCTTTTTATCTCTCTGCCCTTCCCTTTTAAAAAGTACCTCCTCACCCATACAGCCACAAGAGACGTTGCAGATACACCCTGTGTCAATATGCCAATGAAAGTGAAATGTGCTTCTTATTATTTCAGTATAACTTAACTCATGCTGGTAATACATCTGAAAATTCAAAGGTAAGACCAACAGAAAGGACGTCTGCTCTTCATCAAGTTTTTGCACTAGGTTAAAACTGAACGTGCTAGAATGCATTTATGCTTAAGTTTATACTTCTGAAACTGAAGAACCCTGAACTACCTGGCATCCACCTAAAAATTCTGCATCCTCATTAGCTCTTCACAGTGCCGGTGCCAAAATTAAGCACAAAGTGGGGACATACCCCACTAAGTTTCCACTACTACTCTGCTGCAACTATAAACAGAGATAAAACTCATGTCATGTTATCCTCCTGAATGAGGCAAAAGCTCTGAATGATTTATATTATTCAATTAATTTCAAAAGCACTAATGAGAATATAGTTTTATGTCCACATGACCTATTTCAATGGCAAACACTATTAGTAGAAACATGTGGCCAGCACACCAAGCCATCTACATACCAAGCTATCTCTCTGCCTTTCCTTCTGCACCAAAAGGCTTCGTTTATCCACCTGCCTGAAACTACCCTACTTGACAGAGGATATTTATCAGTTCCCAGGCTGACTAGCTTTATAAAAGAAACTGAGTACTCAAAAAGAATATTAATCCGTGTGAAAAAAAAGATGAAGGTATTTTATCATTTATATTACTTAGTTCTCAAATGACCTCATTAAGCCTGAGCTGCCACAGTTTCCAGGTACATATAGTAAATGGTTTCTTGAGAAATTCTCAAAGGAAAAAAAAAAAAGGTCTGGGAAAAAAATAACTAAAAAGAAAAATATATGTTTCCACATTCTTCTCTGGTATCTTTTCAGTTTGGTAGACGTGCAAGTTAGATGTTTTTCTCTCTTCACAATTTATTTTTACTTTCTATCTTTCAACAGGTCTTGTCTGAAAAGAGAATTATTGCTGATCTCATAGGCAGTGCCCGGTATCTTGTATGAAGTTCCTTTCATCCAAGTGCTAGAAACACAAAGAAATAACGCTTCCGTATGATCTGATTCTCACTGCATCTTTTCTCTTTCTGCTCTCATAAGCTTATACAAGCATCTACAGTTTGAATGCCTTTTTTTTTTGACTTAACTTTCATATGTGAAGGACAGAGAAACCATTAGGATCAGAAGTAAATCAATTTTGGTCTCAGAACAGAAGCCATCTCTTCTCTCCAATTCTTCATTGGACAGCTCAGCTCACATGGTTCAATTTTTCCTCCAAAGATTGTTTCAGAAGTAAATGCCCTTGGCTGGTATTAAAACTTAAAACAATACTTGTCTGCTTATATTCTTGTTCAGACTGAAATTTAAGACAAATCAATACTACATAAAAAAGCGAGCCACAATGTACAAACAGCACATCATTAAGACTCTCTCTTTCCACTTACCATTTCAGCTGCTGCTCAAAAAGTATGAGCACAGATCTACTGCAGAGAATAATATTAAAACTCCGCGGTGATATTTTTGTGTTTATATCGAGTTGCTGTGCTGACTCCTAGCTCCTACTGGCTTTTACTTTCTGCCTCTCCCTCATGTTCTTATTACATCTTTGTTTAAGAGACTCCTATCACCTTTCCATTCTTTTTTCATGCAGCTGACTATCCCAGCACTAGAAGAAGATTCCTTTACATCCTCATCATCCTCGATCGGATAAGAATAGAAGGCATGTTCCCTGTGCATGGACAAGTGGTGAATAGTAGTGAGCATAATAAAGGTTACTCTTCATACAGGGCTTATTTGAAGCTTAATTAAACTTTAGAATAATTCAGGAAATTTAAAACGTACCTTCCTTAGCTAAGTATAACTCCTTAAATTTAGCTCTCTTTTGATTAAATTCTTGCTCAAGTTGCTGCTTGGTGCGCAGGAATTCAGCATTGACCTTTTCCAATTCTGCTACCCGCTGTAGAAGATCGACTGCAACAAAGCAGAAGACAAGGTCCATCACTAATAGTTAAGGCATTCCATTCTGCAACTTTAAGATTGGAGGATTGTGCTTTTAAAATATTTTTATTCACTAGCTCAGCTAAAGCACAGAAAAACTGGGAGCTAAAACCAGGCTCCATAGTCTCTCCTGTCTTAATTCAATACTTTACTAAAAGAAAGTCTCTTAGACCATGTTCAGATAAGCACGCCAGAGATCACAATCCACAGAGAATTAATAGTTCATGAGATCAAACTCTCCTCACTTCCAGCAGGTAAAGCCCTGAAGGGAACACATGCATCAGTATTTATTTACCACGTTAGCAATTGCTCTACTGGTGTGACAGAAAGGGCAACGATAGGACGTCCTTGAGACACAGAAAGATTTCTATAATGTGCTCATTATTGAAAAAGCTGTAATATCACCCTATGAAGCTATAAAAGAAATACCACCAAGTTAGAAGCACAACTGACTCTGTCATATTGCACACGAAGATCAATACTAACTTGTTTGTGCCTCGAGAAGTGGAGATTTGTTTTGGGTGCCAGGAAGTTTCATATCACACTCTTCAGAATTCAAATACAAACCAGAAATAAATGATAGAGGAGCTAGGACAAAATCCCCTTCCATATCACAATGCCTTGATCATATAACCTTCCTTTAAGCAGCTCACTGTCTGCTCTGCAATAGCATTTTATGGACGTGTTCCAGCTTCACCATGCAGAAAAGCTGAATCACTTCTCTTCAGTTATAGCCTCTACATAGCACAAGCTAGATACATAAAATATTGATCCATCAGAATAGTTTAAATTTCACATAGCCAACACACACCAAAAGCTACTGCTGAAAACAGAGTATAAAGGCTACTCAACGTCAGCAGCATCAAACATATAGATTAGGAAAAAGGTGGAAACAGAGTTACACCTGACAAGAGTAACTAACATTGGTCAGTCGGCACTGTTGAGACTGTGCAAAACATTTATTTTTAGTATCAGATATAAGAGCAGACATGCACAAAAGGATCTTTTAAAAGCATGGCTGCCTTCTAACGATTTCCAATTATAAAAGCTTATGGTGTTTATAAAATATAGTACTTAAAGTCTGTATCATATTTAAGGATATACCTGGATACTGAAGTTATAAACTTGCTTTTTTTATAACATTAAGAATCAACCTGTCTCGATCCCCTGGCTGGACGGTGCAAAGCCAAGTGCAGACGGGTACTCTCCAGCAAAAGAAACCTGCAGCAAAGACCAGGCCCTGAGAGCCAAGCTTTGTAATCCGGATCATGAACGAGATTGGAATAATTTCTCTGGAGCCGAGCCCAGGTAGCGAAATAAGCTGAAGAGCTGCCTTTCTCTCTCCCCGAAGGCTTCCAGACAAGGCTTTGCCTGTGTTTCTGCGGCGGGTGATGCCGGCCACGAGGCAGAACAGCTCCTGGGTCCTTCTGGGCAGGGAGGGCCGATGGAGCCGCAGCCCCACGGGGCCTCTGCTGCCCACACAGCCCCGCTGCTGAGGGCCAAGAGCACTGCTGGGCTTCCAGGAGGCGGCTCTGGGGACACGCTTGGGCTCTCGGGGTTGGAAGCAGGGAGAGGGCGCTCAGGCGGGAGGAGGCCTGGGGCACGGGCTGCCGGCAGCGCTCACTGCAGAGGCTGCACGTTATGAGCTGCGATTTGGAGGCCGCACAACTGATGAATCCCAACTGTGAGAGTTGTCAGTTGAGGTATTTTGAGCATAGGCAGCAGCAAACCTCCCTAAAACAAGACTCGAGCTCTTGTTTACTGATCTTCCTTCCTGTCTTTGTTCCGCAGAGAGATGGTGGCAGCTGTTCCCGATCCTCTCCTGTGCGAGGAGCTGCATGGAGCAGCCCAACGACACCTCTCTGGAAGGATAGGTATCTGCTGCTGATGGAAGGAAGAGAGGACCTGAAGGAGCAGACACTTCAATGCTCTGAGCTGGAAGTACAGAAGTTCAGCCTCTCTAAGTCCTCCCGTCCACATGGGAAGAGGGACTACAGGAGTCACAAGGCAAGAAATGAAACTAAAACTTCAACTCTTTCCTTTTCTACAGTATTCTTAAATTTGAAGTGTTTTTAGCACATGCATTTATACATACTCTTTGGGACCTAACAGGTTTTAGTTTTCTGCAAGTGGAAGAAGACTTTCTCGCTAAGGGCACACACATCAGTAAAACAAGATGTTCTCTTGAGGGAAGCAGCAATAGTGCAAAAATGTCGCTCCCTCCCCAAAGCACATCTGCAGAAAGGTCAATGAAAAAGGGTTTGCTTTCTAAGACATCATTATAGGAACATTTTTTTTCTACTAAGCATAAATTAAAATTTTCACAAAAGTGATTTTCTTACACATGAGTTAAGATTTGTGTGATAGAAATACACATATATGCTGCACTTTCCAAAATAAAAGCACAAATGCAAATCAGCATATATGTAGGTAAGTGACTGCTGGCTGAATTAGGCAGATTAAATCTGCCTGAAAATGCACTAATGGCAATGGCAAGAAACAGAATAGCAGCAGATTTTCAGTTAAGCCTTTACCATTTCTAGCTGAACTCTAGGTCTGAATTTAGGTCCCATTCACCTGCTATAGCACAGCTGAACATGAAAACTCTGTATTTGCCAAAGCCAGTTTAAAACAAAGCAAAACCATGTCTGTGTTCCCCCGCTACACACACAGACTTTGGAATGATGATATTTGTGCACTTGCCAGTCGCTGACGCTGCGTTCCCATTTCCATGCACGGAAATGCAGCCATCAATATTTAATGACACCGATGAAGTATATAGTAAACAAGGCCTGGTAGATGGGCAGCTCCTGGGGAACTATGCCCGACTGAAACAGGATCTTCTATTCCCAACAAGAGGTCAGACTCAGGCACAGGACATGCTGTATTTAAATGCAGTGCTCTGCAAGACTTGATTCCCTAACTGGAGCCCAAATTCATAAAAGAAACAGCCCAAAATCCTAAAGACCCAATTTATTAACTCCTTAAATAGCACAATTTAAATTTGATATGCCAAATTGAAAAGCAAACTATCCAAATGCAAAAAAAACTAATTTTGGTCAACCAAATTGTCAGTTGTCAGTGTCAGTTGTGCTGAGGCTCCAGAGAACCCGGGACAAGCAGCTCACTGATGCCCCAGACATGCCAATTAAACCACTAGTATTGGTTCTAGAGAACAGCATCATTTTGCACACAAACACCTTCTGCATCAGAAGCAAGGATGAACCTGCTCTCTCCCTATTTAACATTAGGGCATAGATCACCATACTGTATTAGAAGACTCAAAGAAAGGGCAGTGATGATGAGTAGTCATCGATTTTGAAGTAAACGAAGAGCTAATAATGAGTGCACAAACATATATCCTGAAAAAAGATTAAACTTTCTCTTAACCCTAACACAGCAAGACTTGAATTTAAGCAAAACAAACAACAAACGTGTCTTACTGACTGGTGACTTTAAAGCTGTTTCACACATCGGCTCCCCAAGAGACTAAATATTATCCATGCCAAAGTTACCAGTTACACAAACATAGCGACTACTCCAGAACTAAGACCAACAAAGCCGATTATCAATAAGATTATTTTTGAGCACCAGGTCTATTTATAAAATTAATGCCACGAAGCTTTCCACTTGATATTTAAAGTGTGAAACATGACAGCAAGAGTTCAGGCCTCCACAATCAAAAGCTGACAAATACACCTCAAACTATAAATACATATGACAAACGCGGCTGCTCCTTAACACAGAGACTTGAGCACCACTGCATCGTATCAGCCGCAGTGAAACAAAAATAGCAGTATCAAAAATATTTAGCCGAGCACTGCATGCTAAACCACACATCTAACCACACCATATGTGTTTCTATCAAAATAAGGTGGCACATGTTGCATTATACCTTTAAAGGCGGAAATTGGTATTAGCTTTTATTTAAAATTGAAGACTCAAACCCACTTTTCTATGAGAAGATGTGATTTTCTTAGCATCTATTCTTGGGTCTTTTTCTTTTCTTTTTAAATAATGTTTATGACCACCTTCATAGCCCAAACCCTAAACTGATTCAAGTGGGGTTTTACGTGAGTTGCTTGCATTTCACAGGTGCATTCCTGCCCTTGGCAGCTGGGGTCAGCTGCAATTCAGCAGGAAGCATCACTTCACCATCAGTACCAAAGCTGCACGTGCTTGTGCTACTGCTGTTTTACATCAGTGCAGGGGTGCAGAGCGGGCAAATAAACCTGGATTCCTGTTTTGGGCCAAACAAAAATGCCACTTGGTATTTATGAGCAAGACAAGGTTTGTCCTGAGTTTTTGCTGTGCAACCATTTCTGCCTCTTTCACCTTGGAAACAAACCAAGCTGTTGCAGTTGTGGAGTCCAGGTAACTTAAGGCTAGTTTTATATTTGTGCTCAGTTAAACATTATTTGAATTAGAATGCAATAGAACAGCATTCACTCATGGTAAATGTCACAGTAGTGCTGTTAATTGCGTATATCCCTGTTGACAGAGAGTGTCCTGAATTTCCTTCCAGTAATGAATCTTTCATTGCTAAAAGCACCGTTTCCAAAGGTGGCCCAGCAGTGTAACCTTGGCTTTCCCCGGCATTTCTCTTTCCCTGTCTCTCTCGACCTGCTTGCAGGGGCTTTGGCATCTGCACTTCACCAGGACTGCACCAGTGCACAACCACTAATGCCCTGTCCAAGTCACCTGGACATCAGAGCAGACAAAAAGGCACAGAGTGTTCTGGTTGCGTGTGGTCTTCCTGCTGCTGTGGACATCCTGCTGCTGCTATGGGTGAAACCTCCCCTCTGTAACGCGATGTGAAAAGGCCTGAGCGCACCTTTATCTCAAAGGTCTGCTGGGCCAAAGCTACAGTTTGCTCAACACAGAAACTTTGAATTTGTCTATGAAGATCCAAATATGTTTTTTAATAGTATGTCAGTAAATGTGTAGAGGAGGCAGTCAGGGACATGGTTTAGCAGGCAAGGTGCTGATGGCTTTGCAATTGGACTTGATAATCTTGAAGGTTTTTTCCAACCATAACGATTCTATGAAGACACAAAAGTGAGTTAGCAATCCAACCACCATCATGAGCATCTTCATCAGGCTTCAATTTAAGGAAATGTCTCCAATGGCAGGGCAGGTAGGGGGATAAACTCAGCGACTTCTCGAGTTTGCCGAGGGTCTGTTTGCCCTGCAGGCTGTGCACGTTTACTCAGCGCAGTCACCGTTTGAGCAAACAAGCGGCGCTGCGGGCGGCAGCAGCCTCGCAGCGCTCAGGTTTCCCTCGGAGGTTCGTCCCCGGCACACGTCACACTGCTATCATTACACCACTATCACTGAGAGCGAGCTAGATAGATGCACCCTGCGGTCACAGCCCGACTCGGGGCCCTCGGCCAAGCTTGTGAAGCCTTTAAGACAATGTGTAAGGCGGAACAATGCATCTATGAAGCGTGTCAGCGAGCGCGCGGGCTTGCACCACTCCTTCATGTCATCAGGCTGCCCAGCCTCGCTCTCCGCCAGGCTGAGCGCCCGCACGAGGCTCCTGCTGCCACTGCAGAACTTCTCCATGTGACCGGCCCTGCGGCATAAATGTTTTCTTAAAGTACAAACAACTGCTAAACCAAGAAAACAAACTTAGTACAGATTTTCTATTGAGATAATTCAATTGCTGACTCATTTGCAGTAAGAGGGGAAAAAAAATCCCTTAAACTTCTATAACGTATTTATCGCTTTGCCTATGGATTTATTAATGGCTGTCTTTTTTGGAAAGAAAAATGTGAATAAAATGTGACACAGCTCTCTGGAGAAAAAAAACAAAGAGCAAACAACCCTGCTGCATTGTTTTTTTGGATGAAGTAATTCAATACATAAAACAAGACTATTCCATTAATCTGAAAATCCCCAGACACTTCTAGCATCTCATGCTTTTTTACCATTTGTCGTGGGGCTTATGACCTAAGTGTAGCTGTGATAGCTTCAAGGCCACAGACTTCCCTGAATACTTTGCCTCCCAATTTCTGAGTCAAAAGGCCAATAAAAGATGACCTAATACTTAAAAGAATAATAATCATCATCATCATCTTCGTCAAAAGAAGGCAACAGAAGTAATTGAACACAATTCAATTGAACAAACAGGCACACAAGTAGAGCAGCAGTACATTAAAGTGATATGCAGAGAAAAAAAAAAATGTCACTATTTGGGTGAGTGATATGGACAATGGCTTCTCTAGGTTAATGTCACTACCAGTATGAAGAAATTGTCATTTAAAGTAAACCAGTACCTTTTTGGCTACTTCCAAAACCTTACATCTTCAGCAATAGCATGTAAACTCATTTTCAGGTATGCAGCTACCAAGCAGCTCTACTATATTTTCAGAGATACCAGAAAAGCCTCTAAATTAATAATAATTCATACATAACCCCAAAATTATGAACATGACCGAGCACCAAAAAAGGGAGGTGACACCAGATTTCTCACCCTCTCTGGTTCCCTATCCCAACCCTACATAATTTAGCCATGCAAATTGTTTGGCAGAGAATAAATTCAGGAAGAAAACAGGTGAAGACTTACTTTGAAATAGCAGTAATTTCAGAGCATGAGTTATCAGCGGTGCAGGTTGCAGACATGAAAATACAGTGTCTTAGAATAACCCCTTACAGGATATAAGCCCTAATAAATGGCCTGGAAAATATGGGTGCCAGATGTGTTTATGGAGATATCACAGCGATAAATGGACTGTGACAATAATAAAGGATGATTAACATCAGTATTTGATGAGAAGCAGGATACAGTCTCTATCATTTGGGGCAAGGCTTCTACAGCAATTTAATAGATTATATGAAAAAAATGGAATACTCCTCCAAGTCTCTGTAATCTATTTCTTAACAGAAAATACTGGCATAACTCTATATATTTGTATTTATGACACTGCTTGTCAACCTTCTAAAATCTTGATCAGTTTAAAAGGAATAAAATTCTCCTCCAGCATGAAATTTTCACTTAGAGTATAGCAGTTTAAAATGTATGATAAGCCTGGGATGTAAGCAAGAGGAAGTAATGACACCTACTCAGCCTGCTATTATGACCATTTTAAGTACTGGTGATCACTGAAAGGTAGCTCAGACACTGAAAGGTAGCTCAGAATCACAGAATGGTTAAGATTGGAAGGGACCTCTAGAGATCATCTAGTCCAGCCCCTCTGCTCCAGCAGGGACACCCAGAGCACAGGGCGGCATCCAGGTGGGTTTGGAGACCTCCAGAGAAGGAGCCTCCACAGCCTCCCTGGGCAGCCTGTGCCAGGGCTCTGGCACCCTCACAGGGAAGAAGTTCTTCCTCATATGGAGATGGAACTGCCTGGGTTTCAACTTACACCCATTACCCCTTGTCCTGTCACTGGCCACCACTGAGAAGAGCGTGGCCCCTTCCTCCCTACATTCACCCTTCAGGTATTTATACCTATTAACCAGATCCCCTCTTGCCCTGACTATGTATTTCTTCATTCCCACAACACAACCACAAGAGCCTCTGAGGTTGTACAGTGACAGAGAAGTGATCCAGCAACAAGCTGAACAGAAACCAATAAAACTCAACAATTTTCAGCCCCATCTGGTCAAGCTTATCACTAAACTGAACCCGCACCATAGCTGGCACAGGGATGGAACATGGCTTAAACTGACCGAGCAAATAAATTGGATTACCCTTGCACCCAGGAGCTTCTCTAGCAGCTTGGCTTCCAGAAGGGGCAGCCCATTTTCCCCTTTCTATCCAGTCCTTTCCTTATACTCCTGTTACCGCCACGTGGCCTCCACTGCTTCCCTTTATGGGACCTTTAATGTACAGCAAGTCTTTCATCAAATCAGTCGCACTCATTAACCCAGCAGGACACTCAAAGGAATAAGGGGTTTATCCCTAGGTGAGCAAGTTGAGCGGGCTCAGGAAAGGGTCTAAAGTGTAGAGGTGACACCACAAAGTGGTGGGAAAAGGATCTGGAGAGCAGGAGGACAGCAGGCCTTCTGATTTAGCTGGAACACAAGATCAGAGCCCAGGGGCACATCTGATTATCAGTGCAGAGCTACCTAGTGCCTGCTGCCTGCAGGAGAAACAGCCCGGCCTCCCTTCTGCCCTGTGCTCTCCCTTGTGTAGCACAGACCGACACAGTCGTGCAGCAAAACCTCTTCTTTTGACTTCATGGCTGTTACTTGTAAGTGATAAATAGCCTTGCTCAAATCCTTTTATTCCAGGATAGGGTTAGACTCACTCTCATTTTTAAAGCAAATACGCTGGTACAAACCTGCAGCTAGGCTAGACCCTGTAACAGGCTGTCACCAACATCTCCCGAGGTCTCACCAGGGGAACGCCAGCCTCGGTGCCTCGCATGAATGTGAGCCTTGTAACAGCGGGAGTTTCGCAACCATTTAGAGATTTAGTGTCTTAATCTCCAGTTCCATCTAAAAATCAAACAGAAGCTGCAAAGATCAAAGAGAAGATACAACATCTTCTTAGAAGCACCAAGAAAGTTTAGAATCTGGAGCTTGGCTAATTACAGCTTTCTCACATGTCTATATGGAGACATTTGAAGTGGAAAATTAAAAAAAAATCCTACTTGAACCTGAAATCACTAAGAAACCAAGACGCATGAGGTAGGCAGGCTCAAAAAGTAGATGAACACCGGCTCTGTCACATATTGTAAAGGATGACTAGATCTTACCTTTTTAATGAAAAACTGGAGAGTTCTTGCATGCAGAGCAAGTCAAAAACCAGCAAGTAAGCTAACAGTCAGTGTAGTTAGGGAAGAATATTGTTTGGAAAAGAAAAGAGTATATCTTTCATGGAGGAAGTGTGTATAATCACGAGATTTTCTCTAGAGGAAGAAGGATGGAGGCATGGAGGAAACAGATAGAGGGGGTGTGCTCAACAGAGAGAGAGACACCATACAGAGGAGATGAAGCCAAAAGACTGTGTGGAGTGTCTGAAGCAAAGGCAAGGTCCACGGGAGAGCCACAGACTGCGGGTTGTATCATCCCTGCCTGACAGGGAGAGCAGTATTTAAAGAAGATGAGGTGGCGGCTGGGAAGGAGGACTGAGGGACCTGGAAGATCAGCTGAAGCGCAGTGGTTGTCCAAGGCAAGGTCAAATGACTCTGGCTGGCAAGGAAAAAAAATCTGTGACTGAAAGTCAAATAAGGCCACATTTCTGAGGAATTAAAACAGTTATTTAACCGTGTGGAAGTAGAAAATGTCAGGGGAGAAGGAAAGAGACGTGAAGGACGATTGAAAGTTTTAATTTTTCCTCTTTGCTGAACAAGGAGGAGTTAGGCCAGGGAAGACAAGTAAGGGACGGGGAGGGGAAGGCAGGAAGAGACATCGCAGGTCAGCTGGCTGCTCACTGCAGTCACGGCTGGAGGAAGCAGACATGAATGGAAAAAGAAGAAGAACACCCATACAATTCATCAGGTTTTCTCAGTGAATAACCCAGGCGCACGATAACAGAAGAAAGCAACTGCACAGAGAGAGGAGTCAAGCTTCCCTTCTGATACTGTGACTGCCTTGGGAAGTTTCCTCTTCTCTAACAACTTAAATCAGAGATTTTTCAGTCTTTTTCTACAAGAACCTTCCACAACTCCTCCATAAAAGGGAGTAAAGTCTTCTTAAAAGGGTTACTTTTCTAGAGGATTCACAGAAAGCAGCACAAAAGTAGCTCCTAAACAGCAGGAGTCTGAAGACCACAGGCTGGAATACTACAGCTCTAATTGGGGGGGTTGGGGTGGAAAGGACATATATATATATGTGTCTCCATTTTGCACTTACAGGTTATTATTCAGACCAGACATCATTATATTAACGCTTATGAAGTAATTCTGCAACCTTCAGGTACTACACGCAGTGCTAGTAAGGCGACAGGACAATCTTGAATTTTTTCAATCGCCAAGAGTATTTCACTGGAGCAATACAAAGTAATTATTTCTGGAAGATATAGAAACATTAACTAAGGGTGTACTACTCACTTGTTCCTCCTATGCCAATTTAAATAAAGATATCAAATGATTTAAGTTTTTCCAGATATAATTCACTACCATGCTTAACTGACTATACCATGACTAAAATTACACAATACTTCACTATTTATAGCAGAGCTTGCAGCGACTAGTACCATTAGCTCAGACACCACTAAACCAGATCCTGAAAACAACTCTGCAAGGAAAGGCTGCGAATCCCCCAGAAGCCCTAGATCTTTGGAGTGAAGGATGTCCCTCTTAAATACACACACAATGGCATTTACAGGTAGCCTTTCATTCCAGTTTGGCAGAGACTGCTTACACGTCTCCTTGCTCGCTGCTGCTTATCAGTACAGTTCTTGTCTTGGAAGTCTTCAGTCAGACTAAAGCCACAGCTTCATACTTGCCTTTTTTTTTTTTTTAAATATGCATTTTTATTTAAAAAAATCACTTAAATATAATACTAAAAACTTAAAACGTTAACTGTATTTCTTAATATAGTGTTTGAAATGTCAGCCCTGGGAAGTTTAGTCACTCAGCCATCACATGTTCTGAAGCAGCCCTGGGGGACTTGGGCTGCTCCCACCCTGTGAGACATTGTTTGTTTTAGTTTTTTTAAAGTTTTTAAACAAAATTCCTTCTTCAGTTGCTTCCAAGGGAGTATGTACAAACCAGCTCCACAGTGGGAATCCACTCCACCCATTAAGGGAGAGGGGAAGTAACTAAAGAATCTCGCGCCAGCAAGGAAAGACAACATCTACTAAGGCAACCTATATGGACAAATTTTATATAGAGAGATATACTCATGCATATATACATTTTTTTTCCAGAGTGCAAACTGCAAGAGTGAGTTCGTCCTTGTGCTAAAGTATGGTCACTGTGCCTGCAGGCCAGTCAACAACTAATTATACAGAAGAGGGTCACAGCAGTTTTCAAAATTAAAGGAGAGATATGGGATCTGGCTTCAAAAAGAAATCAGACATCCTGAATATATGTATTTCCAATCCTAAGCAAACTGCTCTGCTGCGCTGATCAAAATTGCCTCAGAAATTCTGAAAGGCAGAAATATGCATGTTCGAGGTTCTCTTTTGAAGCCAAATCCCAAATCTGTCCACTGAACTGACACAGAAAAACATACAGCCTAGAAAAAGACGTGCAAATAGTGGGTTTTTTTTTTTTTAATTAAGCACCTACTTTTGACTAATATTGACAATCATTAAACAACATAATAAGCTAGAAGCCAGATGAAAGCGGGGGGTTGGGGGGCACAGGGGGAGGAATTGGCACCTGGAAAGTACCAGTAATTCTGAAGTTACTCCCTGAGAGAAGAGTTTAGCATTTGACCATTACATCAGCAGCACAGCTAAACCTCAGTGCTCAAACCAGTCCCCTATCAACCACACCTAGCCATTGAGATGAGCAAGAGCATTTTTAGATCCTTCGATTTTATTTTTAAGAGTGCTACATCTCCAGTTATTTTCCTTAAAACTGTACATGCCTGAGGATCAGGTTTGCAATAACTGATGTTCCAGGGAGCACTCCAGACCCCTCCACTAACAGCCCTCAGCCTCTGGGAGATGGGAAAACTCCAGCCACAGCAATTCTCGGCCCTCATCGGCATCCCATACTGCTGCCACAGGGAAACGATGCAGCTCATGCTGCTACTGGTGCCACTAAAATCAATATGGTAACATCCTCCCATCTTCTATATACAGCTGAGCAGTTCTTTCCACTGAGAACTGGCACAATCTCCGAGCACAAAAATAAAATTACAGTGATTTTACCAATCTAAGCACTGGAGTAAGAACAAGTTACTCCAATATTGTATTCCTGGCTGGCAATTTTTTTCCATAATATTTAATGGGCTGTGACATTAGAGCTTCCTTTATGACAGAACCTCAACAGATACACTATTTATCAGTCTGACTGTATTAACAGTTTAAGTTTACTAGTGCCATAAGAACGGTTCCTGTAATTTGCATCTCATTGCAATTCATTTTTTAGTCTTGGAGAATTAATGTTTTATGTAAGAGCAGGTTCATCTTTGAAGCAGCTTCCAGACAGGAGAGAGAAGTGATCTTAAAGCCTGAACGTTCTGACGGAGGAAAACTATGTCAAAATGCTCTGTTTGGTAGCCTCATTTGCAGAGATGACAAAAATCCAGATCCGAATTAAACCCAAGGAAGCCGAGAGCACATCATCTTCAAAAATAAAAATATGAAAAGAAATATATATATATTAATCAGGCATTACTGCTCCAGCCACGCAAGGTCAACAACACAAACATCAATTAAAAAAGCCACCTTGACCAGACACTCAGATAATCAGCACACACCTACCTGCAGCCCAGGTTGACATCATTAGCTAAGAACGCACTGCACAAATCTGTGCAGAGCCAAAGGACTCTGTGCTCAGCCTTCCTGGGGTGGTTATCAGGTGGAAACTCTATTACCTTCCACAAAGGAATTAGAGAGTTATTAACTTCTATATGAAGCCAAAGTACAAGATAGGGTAGGACCTGACATCCATTCTTTTCCATTTCTTTTTGCTATCTCTTCTCCTCTTACAGGATCCGCTTTCATTTCCAGGTGAGCATCAGCATAGAATATTTACATATCACTCTTACATTGTCTCATACATTTTATTTCTTAGTCTCCTAGACTTGCTTTGAAAAAAATCTTAAGAGATATGTGTAACATATCTCGGAATTCTACAGCACAATGTACTTACAATGAACACTAGTAATTACCAAAAGCTTTAAGTTTTTCTTAGAGGAACATACTAATCCAGTGCTATTCAGTCATACATAGGCTTAAATCAGAGGTTAAAGTACTCCTTTAAGCAACAAATCCAATGCAGAAAACTGCAAATTCTAAATAATCCCTTTCTTCAACATTTTTTGCACATTTCTGCACAGTAAAAAGCAACAGTAAGGGAAGTTTTACAATACACTTTTTAGCAAGCTGCTTAAAAAATAAAACCAACAGGGCCTTGAGAACAATAGTATGGTAATCAAAGTGGATTAAAAGAAATAGTCCCACTATTGCCAAAGGGGGGTGGGGGAAAGAAACCATTTTAGAAGCTCTACATTCTTGAGTGCAAGAGCACAGCAGGCCCTTTCAGAGCCCGGCCAACGTGCACACGCTTTGCACGCTCACCTTGCAGCAGAGCACAGCAATCTGTGCTACAAGGAGGCCTCCATCACCCCGTCAAATTACTAGATTTTACCTATGGCTTTTTGTCAGCATGGAAAACTACTGCTCATGAGCAACGAAATGCCTCTGGTCAACTTGTAACCTCTCATGTACAACCACCTTGGAGACACAGCCAAGGGGAGAAGCCAACGCTTGCCCAGTTCCCCTGGGGTCAGGGAAGCCGCGAAAGCCAAGCGGAGAGGGAAGCACCTCTTACAAGAAAAGGCTACAGGAGACCAGCTACGTGTGGTTTTTCACCAGAAAACAGAGCACAGCAACCCACTCCAACAGCCAGCCTTGGGGCACTACGGCACGCCGATTCGCCTTCCTCTTCGTGCTTTCAAAGCCTGTAATCATTGACCTTAATGCAAAATAATAATAATAATAATAATAAACCCAAATCTAAGCACCTTCTTCATTAACGGTTGGACCTGGGAGACTGAACTCCCCCAGGACAAGCGTTTTCTTGCTAAAATGCACACAAAACCCCACCTCACGCCCATGAATCCCTAAGTATGAATTATGAAGACAGTGGCACTGCCCTCCTCTAACAAAACATGTCCAGGGAACCCCCCGTCCCAGTGCTGGGGCTCCCTCCGTCCCGCCTGCAGCCGCAGCCGGGTGGGCAGCTCCCCTTCCAGGGGCTGCACGTCCCCGTTCCTCCTCCCCACTTCCATATTATGCCGAGCTTCTCCTGGACTATATTTCCCTGGCGCTCCCCCACTGCTTCCCACTAAGCCTCCTCCCTTCAGCCGTGTGGTTTAATCTGGATGTTACTAGGGCGTTCGCGACACACTCGCTGCTCCAGCAAAGGGGAAAAAGGACAATCTCCCGGTCTGCAAATCCTGTGGATGTGGGGGAAACTCCTCTCCCGACCCCGCTGCGCGGGTGACCGGCCCCGCGGGGCCGTCGCCTCCTTTGTCTCCTGGGCGCCCGCCCGGGCCTGGCGGGCGGCGGGGCCCGGCTCTGCTCCCGCCCGGGCCCGGCGGCACCCGC
>NW_020455932.1:350440-383390 GCF_003342845.1 Nothoprocta perdicaria | reverse complement strand
GCCCGGCGGCCCCGGTGGCGGCGGGCCCGGCCGCCCGGCGGGGCTCCTCTCGGTGCGGCCCTGTGCAAAGGCCCCGCTTTTGTCAATAAAAGAATAAAACCCGCGTTTCTCCATGCAAAGCTGATTTGTTGATGAGGTGGCGGGTGAGTGATGTGGCAGGACGCGGAAATTTGGGAGAGCTGCGGGAACTGAGGTAGCATCATCTCTCAAGGGCACGATCTGCTGCAGCTGGCCTTGTTTAGGGCTCACCTAGCCTAAAAAACACCTTTTTTTTTTTTCTGGTTGGTTTGTTTTTAAACCAGCTTGCAGCACATCGCGCCTTCCCTCGAGCGTCCCACAGCTCTTCAGGCCCTGCTGTCGAAATATGCAGTATGGCAAGCTGCAGGATTCTGCATTTTGCGTTGGTTTTGCTCAGCTCGCTGGGTGAGAACCTGAAATGGAAGGAAAGTCTTTCAAAATGATTCCATTACGTCCTGCCCCTTTTAATCTGTCGAGCCAAATCATTGCAATCTGTGCTGTACCAAAAAGGCTTAAAAAAAACGATTCGGATTAATTTTACGCCTTGTCAGTCTTTCCAAGCTGAGAGAGGTAAGACTTTCTTTTTGTGGGTGCTCCCAGGGCTGCTAAATGTGCAGAGCAGTCAGCACCCATCACATGAGCATCAGTACAAAATACATCAGCTCCAGCTTGGGCTTTTTGAGAAGTAGCTGGATATTATCAGCACTCAACACAAAAAACTCTTCAGCCCTAAAAGTGGTAACCAAGCACTTGAATCTCTGTCTTTGTTTTCAGGTGAATACCCCAAATCACTTATGCTAACAGCTAGTAGAGATTAATTTAGAGTTTAGACCCTCCTCCTGTTCATGTCAAAGGAAAGTTCCCACCGATTTCAGTTGTTCCAGGATCAAACCCTTATGCTTCGCTCTCTGCTGCAAACAACGAGAGATAATATTAATTTTGATATCTGTCTACCTGCAAGGACTTATGAAGGAATGAACCATATCCCAATTTTAAATTTATCTCAAAACCCCTGAGCAGTGCTTACACACTAAATGGGTTTTACACAGTAGTAGGAAGAACAGAAAACCCCTCAAGAGACTCATACTCTTTTTTTTTATTATTTTTATTTTTTTATTTTTTTCATTCCAATTCTTCAATTTAAAGCTGTACTAGCTTTATAGGTATGACTGATTTTATCTTTCCTTCTCTTTCAGAGTGCAATTGGACTTGACTGTTGCAAAAGTTTACACAGTATCTTGGAACTTGAAACAATTGAGTAACTTCTGCCATGCCTCCCAAAACATCGCATTTAATTCCAATCATTTGCAGCTCTCATAGCCGTGAGGATCTCAAAGGATTTTCCAGCATGATTCAGCTAAAGCTTGCAAGAGGCAAGTGAAGTCTAATAGTAGCTTGCAGTCATGGAAACAGGTTTATTTGCAATGGCAGAACCAGGAGCAGAGCCCAAAAGTCCCGAATCCCAATCCGCATGCTCTAAGTGTAAAACAAACCCGGTAGGAATTGAAAAATGAGGCCTGAGTCAGATTGAGAGCTGCATATTGGCAGAGACTGTTCCTTTCTGTAGGGAGAATAAGCTGACAATTTCTTCAGAAATGATAAAGCTCCAGGAATTTCATGCATTTTATCCAAACTCTGTAGTCTAAAAGTCTGACGCAGACTTTTTCAGCATCAGTGCCAAAAGCAGCAGACAAAAGTTAATGGAAGATGCATCTTCCTTGAGAGAGTGTGTTCTGTGAGAGCTGGAGAAGTATCTGTCACTTTGCACTCTTCTCTGCATGAAATGCAATCTCACAGACTCAGCAGAAAATATAACTTTGCAGCTTTTGTTTAAACAATAGTAGCATCCAGCAATGAGCAGGAAGTGTGCGCTCTCCATGGCAGTCTGGAGATCAGGAGTAAACTGACGGGTACTGTGGTTATTTGGGTGGGAAGAGGGAAGTCATGTACATAGAGCGTCTAGGAGAAAATATGTATTTCTTCTTGCTTGAGGAAAATAGAGAAAAAAAGTAACACAAGAGTTGATTAAGTCTGTTTTCTGAATGGATATGTATCTTGTGGTTAACTGACTTCAGTGCTGATGAATCCTCAGGTTCCAAATTCAATTTTTCCTTTTTTTTTTTTAGCATTTAGAAGGGCATATTCTCTTTGCATGATGTCTGGTGTGTTCATTTTTCCTGTAGCTGGGGCACTTTAACCTTAGCTGGTGCACCTCTTTACTTTTGCAAACTTATCTTCTCTATAGATCTGTAAAACTAGTTGCAGATACTAGATCCAGTTGAGTTACCCTGGCTGTGTCCCAACTCTGTTAGGAAAAGACCTGAGTATATCTTACTTGAAGCAATGTATACAGCTCTGGGTGAACGTACTGCACGCTCCAGCACGTCCCCTCACGTGGCTGATCAGAGAACCAGGGCTGGGATCACTGCCGTGACGTGAATGATCACACAGCTTTTTTTTTTTAATTATTATTCATAGGAAGTAAGGCTAGTAAAAGGCAGAACTAATTCCTTAGCTTTTGAATGGTACAAGATACCTTGTTCTGTATGACGACCAACATGATTCCATAAAAAGTGTGGCCTTTAAAAGGGTAATGTAGAGTGATAGGCTTGCAAGGCCCAAGCCTATGGTTGGTGTGAGCTATGTGGAAATAGGCCAATGTGTGGCAAATAAGAAACTGGCCTGTGCTGCTGATGGAGATTAAAAACGCCTCCTGAAATGGGCATTTCCCAGCTATATAGCTTTGCTGCCTAATGGCCACAAACAAGCTTGATTCCATTGCACAATGAGCACGAGTAAGAGTATGCAATGAATTACAGGCCTTACCCCACAGTTCAGGCCATCTCATAACACTCACAGTTTAATTCAATTTATCCAAGAAAGCTGAATAACACAATAGAATTGGGAAGCTGCTTGTGGGTTGCCAAGATTAGAGTCCACTGCTCTCATGCAGCTAGAAAATTGCAGAACTGAGGACCTGATCACACAGAAGAACTAATTTCGGGAGCCACAGCTTGTGTGTCCCTGGGACTGGTAACACAAGATTTGAGGAACAGTCTCCTCCATTGGACAAGCCATGAACAGACATTGTCTTTAGATATATGCAACAGGAAAGACCTGTTGCGGCCTGAATGTGGAAAGTAAACATAGGGTCAGAAGAAATGTCAGTTCTTAACTGCAGGTGAAGCCTGAGGGAACAGAAATTGCACACGTCTCTAAGGAGCTACCCTGCTGCTCACAGAAGCAAGTTTTGGGTTCACTCAGAAGGCAAGTAACAGGAAAAACAGGAAAAAGAGAAGGAAAGAGGGAAATCAGAAGTTACTGCTTGCACTTTATTTCTAGGTTTGCCATAGTTCAAATGCTTTGCAGTATCTAACTAATTTTCTCTCTCTTCCTTTTGTTAGACTGATGACATTAAGTATAAGTTATGCAGATACGAGTGTTTATAAACTTTGGTCCTCTCTCTTTAATGCAAAGCTTTTGGAGAAAATATGTGTCCATCTAAGTATGGCCATAAAGAGGTAGTTTAAAAATCCCTAACCAGTCATGCTCTTTTCTTCAAAAGTTGTTTTACTATGCAAGGAATTCAATCTGGAACAATTGCATTATTTGCAATTGTAACTTCCTAGCGAACCCTAGAATAGTTTATGTGGCTAAAACCTTTTCAAGAGCAATTGAAAAATTGTGCTATCCACTCTATTGTTTAAAGGATTCCACATGGTACAGATTTTTGAGTATACAGGAAGAAAATGAAAGCAAAGAAAAAATTTTGGCAGGCAAAAATCTAAGTGCTTCCATTGAAGTTAATTCATTGAAGTGATCTGGCTCCTCAGAGGGAAAAATACAAAGGAGTTCAGCAAAACCTTTGGCAAATCTTCCGGTTGTGGTATAATAGTTTAAGCTGCAGTGCTCTATAGACAGCTCTGCTCTTCTGTTAGGAATAACCAATATGAAGCAGAGAGAGTAGAGAATACAGAATTATGTTTAGTCCTAGTCAAAATGTACCTTCATTGGTGATTTAAGCTGAAATGATGGGCTTTGTATTGCAGCATGACCTAGCAGTAAGAAGGGCAATAGGACCCAAGAAAAATCTGTCTCTGCTCATGGGGTTTTGTTTTTATTTAAAAAGATAGAATAACAAAAGAGAGTTGAAGTTTTTTGATGGGTATTTTGAATTGGAAACAGTAAAATGAGAGTTACAGTAAGTATGGCCGACAGTAGTGTTTTTTGAAACAACAGGCCATAGCAGCAGTGGTATCTCATTCATTCAGCTTCCTAATCTTGAGAAAGCCAATTCATTAACATCACTAAGATCCATTGTGTCAGGGTCGGGCCATTTATCTCCTTTTCTCCCTCTGAGGTGTAAGCAAATCAGATATCCTGTAAATTCTAATGCTTGCAGGCTCACTTGTCAAGAGAAGGAGGGAGTGTTGCAATTACCGTGAAATTCCTTGTCCCATGTGTCATATTAAGTGGTATTGCCAAAAGATGTCCATGCTAAGACTTCACGAGGGTGCACTTTAAAGTGCTTTTATTAATCCAACCACTGTTAACTCTCAATGTGTCCTTTTCAGAACTGCCTTTGGATATATTTGGGAGAACATGATATCCAAGAAGCCTGAGTGGTCTTCGTGGAAACATCAGACTGGACGACTGAAGAGATGGAATAGAATTTCAGAGAACCTCTAAATCCCTGTAAATTCTTCAGCTGAAAGATCCAGGATCCTTCCCCTCCTGAACAGTTTAATGCAGGTAGGAATGCCAGATGCTTGAAAAGCCTAGTCATGGGCCTAGCTCCAAGTGTGAGACTACAGCGATTCCAGCGCCTTTTCTGGAGCTCTGGCTGTGCTATCTGTGCACAGATGAATAAGCAAAAATTCCTCTCAGCCCAGATTTAAATAACATGTCTTAGGACAGTGGATGGACCCAGCCAATCTAACTGTTTCTCATCTGTGCCATATGAATTCCTTTATTCCATGTTTTCCCTAATTTCTCCTGGAAGTTACAATGGTTTCTCCACATGCCTCTTTATATTTTACTGACATCCTCCTTCCAGAGCTGTGTCCATTAGGCATCTTTGTGCCTACAAAGAAACAGCCTTAAAACATCCAGAAAAGGAGTTATCTCAGATTTATAGACTGGGAAGTTTAGACAGAAAAACACCATGAGTTGCCCAAGGATACATAAAAACCAGCCTAGTGCAGGAAAAAGAATAGGGCAAATAACTCCTTCTTCCCTGTTCTGTGTTTTATTCACCGAACCTTTGAAAATATTAAAAAGCTTCCAACCTACCCAGAAGAAAACAGCTGAAGACAAATACCTGTTGTAAAATGAATATTTCTTAGCTGGTAAAAAGATCAAATGGAATCATTTACTATAGAATCTCAGCTTGAGTCTCTCCAGAATATTTGTTGCTGGGATATGCTTTTCTATGCTCTTTCCCCATTCATGCAGCATTAAGAAGCTCTCCTTCGCCTCTGAGGCCACAGGAGGTTTCACACTGCATTGTTAACCTCCTTCAGATCTTTTCCAGCACAATCCAAGTTACATTTACGTGCAGACATAATGTCGTTCAGCCTACTTTATGCCACTTACACCTCTCATGTTGCTATGGGGAAGACTGATAAGCAACCAATTAGCAAATAAAATATTTGAGGAGGAATTTGAAAACCTCTGCTTGGTGGATTTGTGTGTAATAGGCAGTGACATTTTATTTGGCATTTGTCCTTACCTAGATGAGCCTCTTTCACTGCAGCTACATGCTCTGTAGTCAAAACATGCTCTTCTCACAGGATTTAGAGGTTTAGACATGTAACTGCATCTTACATTGGGGATTTTTTTTTGCAATTCCCAGGAGAGGAGAGTTTGCTGACTTTAAAATGGCTTTTGCTCACGTGAAAGTGCCAAGAGCACCATCAAGTGTCTAAGTGGAGTAAAGACAAGAGCTCAGAGGCATCGATGCCTGGTCCTGCGCATCTTGCTTTTAAGCTTTAGTGGGGTGTCATGGTATGAATAAAAGCTTGCCGTCACTAGAGAAGTAACTGCTGAGGGGAGAATGGCAAGTTTGCTACCATTCCAAGGAGATATGAGACAATCTGGAAGCCCAGTGAGTCGGGTCAGATTCTAAAAAAAGAGTTTAAATCTTCTCTAGGAAAGAGGAGGAAATGGGATCACTGCCTACTGAGTGATGCCATGCAACAGATGGAAGTGCCATTGTTTAAGAGACCCTCAGCCCATCTTCCAAATCACAAGTCACTGTTGGGCACCACGAGGAAGGGCACGAACTTAATGGAGCTTAAGTTCATATTTAGTTTATTTCTTAAGAGAAGGATAAAACATCGGCCTCCTTATCTGGCTATTTTCACAAAACTTGCTATAAGGATATGCTGTCTGCCTATGTGTCTGCTTGTTTGTTTGTCTCACCTGTCTTAAATCATCGATCATTTTCAACCATATCTGATAGAATACAAGGAGTCTCAAAGATAAAAATTCCTGAAAGAAAAATGGCTATAGATAGCTATATCATTATGGAGAATATGGGAGACAGACCCCTATAAAAGTGCAGGAAATCTACACAGGCATAAAATCTAAAGTCACAAATCTGTAGGAAACTGGACTTCACCAGAACTTACCGCAGAATGAATGATTGTACTAGGTTCTTCTGTGCAGGATAAGCAAATTATTTAGTAATGGAAACTGCTTATGTATCTGTTTGGTTTTTGTAGGTTCATGTTGTAGTAAATTGTAGGACATTAAAGGATCAGACTGCCCAGGTTTGTGTCATAGAACTCATATCTTAATAGGCCATGGAAACTCCCATTTAGCTGAGAAGGAAAGACCTAATAATGCAGGTGCTATGGGGTTATTTGAAGTTCCTGCAATAAATAAATGGATGTCAGAATAGATAACATGATTTTGTTTTTCATTCATCATTTCTTTGGGTATTTGGGTCTGTGCCAAACCTTTGCAAACTTTTCTTGTTTAAGCTAATTAATGTGAATGCATTGCAAACATCACTTTTTTCACTGCAAAACCAAGCAAGTCAAAGATCTGCAAAACGATAATTAACTTTCTGTTTGAGAACAAAATGGATATGTTTTAAAAATGTGTTTTTATTATCTTATTATTAAAGACTACAGAAAAATGTTTTCCACAGCAAAACACAGAGAAGAACGGGGATGAGTGAAAAGCAAACATATCAGAAAGTAAATTATCTGTGAAATCACTTGTTTTAATGCTACAGTGAACAATAATACAAGTTTGGAAACAGCTTCTCCTCCTCTGGAGGATGCAGCACTTTTATTTGTGCTCCTGCATAGGTCAAAGTGGCTGCATTATACTGAGATTTAGATTTTTTTTTTCCACCAAAAGAATGCTAAATCTTGTCACCAACAAATTTATTTTGTTGGAAATGAAGAAAATCCTAGTCCTGAGGTAGACTGCAACTTACTCTGTCTTGTCAAGATAACAGCTATGAAGTGCGTTATCTTTAGATGCTTGGGCAGAAAGATAAGGAGAATTTGGAGCGTTAAAATGTGCAGCTGTTTTTCAGATCTCTTTTGCAATCAGTTTCTACTAACTTCCTGAGGTGTAACCTCTCCAAGAACACAGCTAAAATGAACACTTAAATGCTTCAAGAGAACTCCATAAATCTTAGGTTCTGTCACACTTTCTTCTCTTAGTACTTCTAGAAAGGAATTCTGAAGTGAAGAAATGACTGATATGTCTATCTTCCAGCATCTCCAATGCCAAATGAAGCCACAGTGCAACTACATACTAAAGTTTGTGGCCATGTAGCCAAGTCTTTGGCGTCACAGTCCATCTGGTGTCAGCATTTGGTTTTTTTGGTTAAGTCACAAATTGTATGTTATTATTTTGAAGCATATATAGAGTGGCAACTTTTTGTGAAGATCTGTTCACAGGCTAGTACAGCTTACAAAGCAAAAAATACTTTCTCTTCCTTGCTCAGTTTTTTTTTTTAACATTATGAGATAATTGACATTTCTTCCCGGTCTCTGCTCTCATTTAGTAAGTTGATAATGCTTCGAAAGTATTTCACAAATTCCATCCGAACATCTTCAGGATCTTCTTCTAAGTTGGAATGTATTAGTTTCAATGTGTTCAGTGGAGAAGCTTTGAAGTTAAATAAAAAAAATAATTAAGTTTGTTCTGGGCAGAAAATAAGGATTTATGTTCAAGTTATGTGACAGATGATGCTGAAGTAAGCTGGCATTCAGTAGTATCCATACCCCAGGTGATGTGTTACATGTTAAGAAATACAATGTTCCAGAAGGACTTCTCATTTCTGACCCTGCTACATAGTCTCTCTGTGGCCTTAGAAAAGAGATTCAAACTTTTCTGTCGTTCCCTTTTGTCATGAGGGATATTGCTTACCTTCTAGATGACTTTTAAGATTTAATCTTTCTGTTTTTGCAGAGCACTCTACAATTCTTACATTGACAAATTTAAATGAAGTTATATCACCAAATTTAAAGCCAAAGAGATCAATAATAATAATAATAATAATAACCACCTCCTGTGAGCTATAATTTATGATTTTTTCCTCCTTACCCAAGGTCAGATTTTCGGTGTCCCCTGCATGGCCTGGTTTGTGATGTGCGACTAGAAGACACTGGCTGTCTTGCAGTGGCTGCTGTTGTACAAAGCAGGAGTACCACATTTCAATTTCTTTTAGGTGACTGGGCAGCTCCGGATTGAAGACAATTACTACGCCATGGGAGTCCTTCATCAGAGCTGGCCAGCATGTTTCAAACCTTGAAAAACAGGTGCAAGGAAAATGGTAAGACTGATAGCTTGAAATTGGGTCTGTGCACTCAACCTTCCAGAAGTTTTCATTCTCTCACCTAAAAAAGGCATTTCAGTTCTTTTTCCTTACTAAAAAACAGTAGGCTTACTAGTGTTCTATTAGATTTGCAATTGTATAAAACAAACATAAAGAGAAAGCAAATATTCCTCAATCTCTTTCAGTCAGTTGACTGACTGTTTTCAGTCAGTTACGGTAACAGGGCTGCCTGTCTCCTGTATATTCATCTTAGGAGCGATGGACTTAGTACTGTCCTATTCAATTCTTATCAAAAACAATTCAATTCCTATCAAAAACAAAGTTTGGTATCAACTGAGATCATGGCAGAAAGGACCTTGTACCAGATGTTTTACAGTACAAAGGTACAAAAAATACAATGAGTAAAAAGGAGAGTATAATTTTCATCTCAGGAAAGTTATTGGCTGTAGGACTTGAGGACGAACATTCTGCGGAAAAACAACTATTAAGAGTTAAGTAGCCCAAAGGAAGTCAGGGAATGATGAAGCTGACTTACTTCTGATCACCGCTGCAGTCCCACAGCTCAAATCGACACGCTGCTCCCTTGCTGCTACCATTTAAGTTTGGCTTCTCGTATTCCAGGATCCTGTGAAAACAAGTGGATATAATGAAGCTGTCTGCACCACACCAGAGCGTGACGCTGCCCGAGGGGCAGCCATTTGTGGGGGGTTTCCCTTGTTCAGCACGGCGTGGTTTTGCTCACCTTACACCTTGCGTCGGGACATAGCTGCCAATCCCTTCAATGCTCTCTGAAACAAAGTTTGCCAAGACCGTTTTTCCAGACTGTCAGAAACGGGAGCAAAACACACCCATTAGGAATTTCACACATTCAAGCAGTGGCGGACACGACAGTGGCGGGGTTCTCCCGAGCACCCTGCTCCCTCCAGCCACAGACCTATGCGCACAGGTCTGGCCTCCCCCCTTCCCACAGACCTGCACCTTGGCAGGGTAAATACTCATTTTGGGGGCACGACGTTCGCTTGGGGGCTCTGCCTGAGGCGGGCCGCAGCGGGAGGATGATGCGGGGAGGATGGCTGAGATAAGGACATCCTCGGAGATGAGCAGGACCGAGGGCAACGGCCGGGGCCGAGGGGAGCCGGCGGGAAGGAGCGGCCGGGGCCGGGGCCGAGGGCAGCCGGCGGGAAGGAGCGGCCGGGGCCGGGGCCGAGGGCAGCCGGCGGGAAGGAGCCGCCAGGCCGAGCGCGCTCACCTCACACGGCCCCACCAGCAGCACCTTCGCCTTCAACATGGCGGCGGGCGGGCGGCGGGCGTCGCCCAGCAACGCGGCGGGGGAGGGCGAGGCGCGCTGCGATTGGTTGCCGCTGCCGCCGTCACGTGACGGGTGCGCGCGCGGCCGCCCGCGCGTGAGGGGAGAGCGGGAGGAGCGGGGAGGTCCCTGGCGGCGGGGGCGGCCTCTGCGACGCGGGCTTAAAAGTGCAGTTTTAAGTGTAAAATTGTCCCAATGTGGAGAGGGACTTGGTGGTCCCAACACACAAAGATGATGTGGTTGGAAACGTGAAAGTTGAAGTGACCATGAAATGTTGGAGTTTAACATCCTATGAGGAGGAAGCTAGCAAAAAGATGGGTGCAAGATGGGAGAATTGCCTAATATTCAGTCACCACTCCCTCCAAGCTCAGGATCAATGCATGTCTAGGAGAAAGAAGGCAGGCAGGGAGGGGAGGTGACCTGCATGGATGGGCCGGGAGCCCTTGGGAAAACTTAAACGTAAGAAGAAAGCATACATAGCTGGGAAGAAGGGTCAATCCACTTGGGAAGAATACACCAACAGGTATATAGATGTGGTGAGAGGCAGTACAACCGAACAGGATGGATCCCTCCAAAGCATCGCTGATTTTTCCCTTTGTTTTTTATCGACAACTTCTCTCTCCTAGTAGTGAAGCAGGCAAGACAACAGACCCCTCTACCTTGCTGCTCGGCAGCCAAAATGCTGCTACACTTGGATACCTTCATGTCTCGGCTCCTCTGGATGAGAGAAGGACTCCAGTTTGGCGTACTTGAAAAAGCTTGCAGTGTTTGTATAGCATTCTTTTCCATGCCAGACTGCTATTATGCTCCTTCTGCCTTTGCTTTATTTGGCTTCTCTTCAACCCAGGATGCTTGGGGATTTCTTTGACCTCAAGGCATTGAGTGCAAGCATATGATTCCCAGGGGACCAGAGGAGTCCTAGAAATGAGACAGCAGCCGCGTCTCACACCTCCTTGGCGCTTGGCAGGTTTGCTAGTGCCCTTCTCACACTCATTTGGAGCATTCCCTGTTGACAATGTTTTTCTTTGACAGGCCCAACTCGGTAGCCCATGTCTTCTCACCATCAGTTTAATCAGCCAATACACTGAGTAGGAACTATGCTTGTTTTCTGTTCCATGGAAGCCTAACAAAAGACTGCTATTATGTGCATCTCTTAGCAGGCAATTCCATAGCCTCTCCTGTAATTAAATACAATGTGGTAATTACGTGTGTATCATGTAATTCTGTTCTGCTTTTGTAGAGCTGCCACAAATAGAGAAGGAAGTCTGAGTTCTGGCTGGAGGGATTTCCTGCATTGAGGAGACAGACAGGCATGGTGGGAGCAATGGTGGGAGCAATCTGATAATACATATTAAGTGAAGTGGTGGGTGCACAAGAGGAGATCGCTCTTTCAAGAGATCCAGAGGGGAGGAGTATGCTGTTGGAGACCTCTAGCATGCAAT
Organism: Nothoprocta perdicaria; assembly: GCF_003342845.1. NCBI lineage: Eukaryota > Metazoa > Chordata > Aves > Tinamiformes > Tinamidae > Nothoprocta > Nothoprocta perdicaria. The sequence goes on along the minus strand of NW_020455932.1, from coordinate 371,821 downwards.
GAAAGGCACCAGTGCAAAGAAGGGGTTCTGGTGTGCACAGGACAGCATGCAGAGTGACTCTGAGGGGACTAGAGATCAAATGGAGGGTTCTTGGACAAATTGGAGGACAAACAGAGGGATCCTGAAAGGTCCAAGTGGCAGTTGGAGAGGGCTCTGAGCAGTCTGAAAGACAAATGGAAAGCTATGGGGTGTACCAAGAGCTAACTGGATGTCCAAGAAGGTAAAGAGAGGTTCTGTAGACCACCGAAACACAAATACAAATTCCAGTCTGGACAGTAGGGATCCACACTGGAAAGAGAGGAAAAAGAAGGTTTTGGAGCACATCAGAAGGCCATGGAGAGCTCTATGGAGTACTGGAGGGCAAACTATGGCCCACAGGTGGATTAAAAACTCCATCTGCTTCCCCAAATGGAGATCACCTCCTCCAGACTCATCTGCCTACTAGCTTGTACCATCACCAGTGCCTCAAAATACACACAGCAGACTCTGGAGAGCAATCTGTAGGACAGTCACAGGCTGTTCTGATTGTCCGACCAGGAGAGGGTCATAAAAACACATTAAACAGAACCCCTTGACCTGGCATACCTCTGTTGTAATGGCGCAGGGCATCTCAATGTTTGATTTCCACACTGGATGGCGACTGCCCTACAAGTGTTTACTTACTGAGCCGCGCTCTTCAAAGCTCCCAAAGATGCTGTTCCCAGGGCAAAATTCACCCAAGGAGCCAGGCACTCCCAGCAGAGAACACTCCAAGGACTGTTACTGGCGCAGACATTGTTTTCTTTGCATTCCAGGAAGATAATGCACCTATAGCAACGGCCACTTTTGTTTCAGGTCTTGTTTTCTAAGGGCACAAATTCCAGCCTGATTCCTTCCCAGTGAGAAAGGAAGCTGAGCTGAGGGGGGGACCTGTTCACCCCGCCCACTGCAGTGGGAGCTATAAATGCCCCTGTGGGATCTGCTGCTCTGCAGCTTTGAGCTTCAGAGGTCAGTCCTTTAGAGAGAGCATGGGTGAGTGCTGGCCTGGGAACCGGGGCCCTTCTTGCTAGGGATGGGATGGGATGGAATGGGATGGGATGGGATGGGATGGGATGGGATGGGATGGGCAGTCCAGCAGTGTGCAGAGGCTGTGCTCAGTCTTCTCCGCACGCTAATGGGTAACGTGGCTGCTGAGGGCAGTGCTCACCTGCTACCTCCTCGGACATCAGGACCTTGTGCCCTGTCTATTGGCCCACCCCAGACAATCCCCTAATTCTTGTTCTGCAGGAATGTTTCCCTGTCAAAATCTGGCTCAGACAGCAATCAGGTGCTGTTCCTGTGCCATCTTCGACATGGCTTTTGGAGGGGCTGAACAAGGGGGAAACGTGGGGGCTTCCAGCTCTTGAGCAGATGATCCCAAGCCTTTTGGCAGGCTCTGCAACTCAGAGGGTCCCGTTCGCTGTTGCACAGCATGCTTGGTGCATTCCTGCATTCCTCAAGGTCATTCCCGCTGTACTGTGCAGGAATTACTGGATTTCCCAGCTCTCTGGAAGGAGGATCATGTTTCGGCTGTTTCAGCAGTTTTCTTCTTCATTCTAGCAGCCCAGGGCCTTCTGCTCCTTGCTTGTGTGCTGGTCTTGGCCACTATGTGCTCTGCCATGAATATGCAAACCTTACAGATCTTCAAGAAACCTCCTTCCCATACTTCAGTGAGCGCTCTGAAGAAAAACAGTACGTGGAATCCAGTGGGTGCTTCAGCACCCTCATCACTAACCCCTTTCCTTTTCCATGGTCTGGGTGGGCCTGGCTGGTGTACAGCTCCAGCCGCAGCACTGGACTAGCGGGGACTTGGTAAAGAGCTGCCTGTGGGAGAGTGTGTGATGTGGCCTCAGATCTGCAAACCACCTCTGTGGTAGGCAGGCAAGTGGGCTGAGGAGAGGCAGCACCAGCCCTAAGCTCTGCTCATGTGGGGACAGGAGCAGGGCCCAGCTGGCTGGATTCCGTTGGCTGCAGTGGGAGGGTGCAGTGCCTCCTCCAGGACAAGCTGGAAACCAGCACAGTAAGGGTACAGGTGTTGTGTGCTCTGCTACAGAAGGCTCCAGATAGAGAAGGACCTTACAGTTTCTCAGGCCCTTGACCTGCTCCGGGATGAAAGGTGGTGTATGTGGGGGGCTGCAGACAATGCAGACTGCAGAGCATGTGCATGTGTGTGGGTAATGCGTGTGTGGAGGTATGGTTCTCTTGTTCCTTCACACACAGTCAGAGGCAAGAGAATCTCCATGTGCCTCGCCAGCATACCCTGGTTTAGTGACACAACTCCTGTTTCAGGAGGTGCAGAGGAACCTGCCAGTTTTAATGCCATTCTCCTGACCTGATACTAGCATGGCCCAGTAGGCCTTTCACTGGGGAAGCCTGCTGCTAGGTGTCCTCTGGGGAGCAGAGACCAGCCAGCCAGTCATGCCGACCTCTCTGAGATGGGACAGTTGAGCATCTCTAGGGTACTTGGGCAAAGTAGCCATCTGTCCTGCCACAAGGCAAGGCGGGGTAATGTCCTGTTGCACAGTGTTGTTAAATTGTCCTCTCTTCTATCCTAGGTTGGCCAAAGGACTGCAGTGAGATCCCCGCTGGCAGCTCCAGTGGCATCTACATCATCCAGCCTGCTGGATTCCACCAGCTCGTGGTGTACTGTGAAATGGATGTGACCGACGGGGGCTGGACAGTCGTCCAGAGGAACCGGCATGATACAGAGATCACCTGGGCTGAGTCCTGGAGCACCTACAAGTATGGCTTTGGCAATGTGCAGAGTGACTACTGGCTAGGCACTGAGTACATCTATCAGATTGCCAAGCAGAAGGTCTACCAGGTCAAGTTTGTTGTCGAGGATGCCACAGGCAGCCCCAAGTTCGCAGACTACAACCTCTTCAGTCTGGAAGATGAATCCCATGGTTACCGGTTGAGGCTGGGCTCCTACACCGGGACAGCAGGAGATGCCATGACCTCAGACAAYCCCAAMAAKGTGCAYRACARCATGAAGTTCTCTRCAAARGATCGAGATGAAGACACTTACAGAGGGAATTGTGCCTACAGCTATGAGGGTGGATGGTGGTACTCGGCATGTTATTCTGTACGGCTGAATTTCAAGGGTGGCCTGACATGGGGTAGCCTGTGCAATGGGAACTGCAAATCATCTCTCATCCTCATCAGACCAGCTCCTTACCATTAGCACTCCTTCTCCTGCTGTTCTGCACTGAGCACAAAGCCGGACCAGGGTTCTCCTGGGGCCCCTCTTTCCAGAAAGAAAGAAGAAAATAGCTCCTGATATGCAGGGATATCCCCATTCACCCCCAGCCTTCCAGTCAGTGAAGTAGCAAAGCTCCCTGCTTTGTAGATACCAAGCCTTTCACCTAAGCTGGGTTTTTATGGATCATTAGTGGTACAGAACTTTAGAAACATTGACGTTTCTAAGCATGCTCCTTCTGGTGAGAAAACTGTGGACAGGAATTGAAAGCTCTCCTGATCCAGTTAGCTCCATTCACCTCTCTGCTTTAAGGGCATGGAAGAATATCCCATGACTTCAGCAGAAAAATATCCATCATCACTAGCTGAGAACTTGACCAGCTCTGAGCACAGGCAGACCTTGCATGCACTATATCTCTGCTGTAGTTTGTAGTTGTGCTACAGAATAAAATTGCTTTCCAGAACCTGCATAGGGATGTGCAAATCTGTCTAATTTGTGGGAGAACCCCAGACTGCTGCTGGCTTCTACCCAGGAGTTAACCCTGGGGTTCTTGTGTATTTTTTATAAAGGTATTTCTTAATAAAGACTAAAATGGAAAATTCAAGATAAAATTGGCACTTAAGTAGGAGAGTTGGGTCTTAAGGTGGAGATCTTTCAAAAAGGGGGTGCTAGACTACCTAGTCAAGAGCAAGAGCTGAGGGTAGGAGAGCAGCATCTGTTCATACATGTTAGCCATGACATGCAGTTAACCAGGACTGCCAGGCCAGATCAGCATCATCCTGCATGTTACACTCTTCAATGTTGGTCCCAGCCTTGTCAGGCTCCACTGAATATAACTGAGAGAGGAGAGAGTTTGCTAACATCTCTCCTCCATTTTACCTCCAATTTGGTCTCACCAGTGCCAAGAAGAACGAAATCATCTCTCGCTCTGCCAGCTGTACTCTTTCAATACTGCCTAGCATGCGGTTTGCCTTCAGTGCTGCAAGGGCACACTGCTGAGTCCAGGCAAATTGTCATTCACTAGGAGCCCCATGCCTTTTTCTTCAAAGCTAATCCCCTGGTTAGTTTGTACATCCAGTGGAACTGGAAATCAGTTTTTAAACCAACAGACACATTACAGGTTCCAGAAATGCTATTGCAGTCAGCTCAGACTGGGAAGATTTGTTTTTCCCCCATACATTAGCCCATGGAAGACTTCATTCTACCTTAGAACCCCTGTGCAGGCATTTAGAGACTAGCCTTGCTACTCAGCCCAGGAAAGTGGCACTGCTATTGCTCTGAAGAGAACCCTGGGATCATGGTCATGGATCCTGGCCTGCAAGTCCAAAATTGCTAAGGATTCACACCCACAAACTTTCCTAGAACTCAGCTTTTCTTATAAAAACAGAGAAGAGTGGCTTTTATTAAGTCCTAAGCTCAAACTTCCCTCCATCCCAAGGGAGATCTGTAGCCACATGCGATGGGACTGACTCACGTGCACCAAGAGTCTTTCCTTACGCTGTTTAGGGATCCCACATCCTTCTCTGCACACCTCTGTAGGTGGGGATCTCCCTTGCACGGCACGGAGCAATCAGGTGCAGATGGCAGGTGAGGGCTTTGTGAGTTACCAGGGCATTTTCCTGGCCATGCTAGCTAATCATAACCCGAGAGACACAGCTCAGTGCACAGTGGCTAGGACAAGCCATTGGAAGCAGTAATGCGGCCAGGGACCTGACCGAATTAGGAGCGACAGACGGAACTAGGAGCGACAGACGGAATTAGGTAGCTATGTGCAACACCGGCACTAGAGGGAGAAAGCTCCGGTTACAGGCAGCCACTTCAGCCAGTCACTATCAGGACACAATCTGCATTAGGTCTTGCATTGTGAAGCTTGTAAAAGAAGAAACACCAGCACAAAATTCCTTCATTGCACCTAGCTCACCAGCTCAGTGTGAGGGAAGAATTAACTCCACAGCTTTGCACCAACCCAGCACTGCCAGGCGGTCATGTTGAAAGCAGGTCTGAGATTCCTTGGACAGGGGCTGGGCAGGAGAGCTGGGCAGAGGGGATCTTTGTGGACACATATGCATAATACACCCACCCTCCTCAGGTCCATTATGCCTGGGGTTGAGCAGAACAATCTTTCCTGCATGCACGTGCAATGTCAGTGCAGCAGATAGACACAACGCAGAAGAGTCTGGCTCCAGAATTTATTATAGCTGATTTCTCCCACCGCGTCAAGCAGAGTTGTCAGGTTTACAGGGCTCGGGAAGGGAGCAGGGCCTGAGTGAAAGCAGGGAGCGTGTGGATTATGCAGGGAAAGAGATTGGCGCTGGCTTCCCTTCCCCCAGAAGAGGAGTGGGGGCACCCACCCCAGAGCAGTGCTTGGGTTCCAGTGCTGGCACCATCATGGCACTGGGAAAGGCTGCAGACAGCGTGATTGCCACGTGAGCCCCAGAGCTGCTGTGTTTCACTCTGGTGACGACGTGGGAGCTGCAGGCAGGGCAAGAGTTGCCCTAATGCTGGTACAAGGCTGCTGGCAGGCACTGGAATGGGGCACTGTGTCGGGGGTGGTGGCCAAGCTCCCAGGAGGCTCTCCAGCTTGCTCAGCACACATCTGTAGGTTTCACCAGGATGAAGGAAGATATGCAGTCACCACTTTTGCAGAATCCTGGCCATAGGATGTAGTTTTTGGCATTCAGCAGGATGTTATGACAATTGTCATACCACCAACCCCCATAGCTGTTGGCACAGTTCCCTCTGGCCTGGTCCTGGTCCCTGTCATGAGTGGTGAACTTCATGTTGTCGTGTATGCCCCCATTCTTGGTATGGAAGGTGGTCAGATAGTCCTCGCCCTCGCCAGAGAACCTGCCCAGCCTCAGAGGGTACCCGCTGGCCTCGCTCTCTACACTGAAGATGTCGTACTCAGCATAGTGGGTGACATTGGCCTTATTCTGCACGACGAAACGGACCTTGTAGGTGTTCTGCTGCGTGAGCAGGTGCAGGTACTCGGTGCCCAGCCAGTAATCTGCCCTCACGTTCCCAAAGCCGTACTTGTAGGTGGTCCAGGACTCCTTCCATGTGATCTCAGTGTCATGAGAGTTTCTCTGGACGACAGTCCAGCCCTTGCCTTCAGTGTCCATGTCGCACCAGACCACCCGTGGGGGAGCCTTGGCTGGCTGGATGACATAGACCCCACTGGGGCTGTTCTTGCGGAGGTGGCTGCAGTCTGCAGGGAAGCCTGCGACAGCATGAGTGGCAGATGCTGGATGAGGTGAAAGGAGAAGAGCTGTATGAGCCAGTCAGGGTAACAAAAAGCTCCCAGATGGGTGTGAGGTCTCACAGCAAGAAGGGTTGTTTTTAAATGTCATCTACCTTGCTTAGGCCCCTCCACTGGCTAATCCACAGGGTAACACAGTTAGACATGTCCTCTAACACAGTGGCCCTGGTAAGAGTTCTGGGCTCTATTTCTTATGACTTGCTATTTTTATTTGGAGCTTTCAGGTGTATCTAGCCAAGAAAGGAGAAAAAAAACATCCTCTCAATCCTGATGATGAGCACTAAGCGTAGCTGACACACACAGGGCCCTTGACATACTGAGGTACTGCTCTTGTGAGGATTGTAAGTGTCCAAAATGCACTACTGGATGAGCACATGTAAGAAAAACTTACGTTTTTCCCTGGAAATTATGGCATTGAAAAAGCAAACTAAGCTGTACCTTGATCTATAGGGATCTCTTTCCATGGCTTGTTACAGTTCATCTTTAGCAAGGCTGGTCTGTCATGACTAACTTGGCAAACTAATTTGCCATCTGATTTTTTTGTTTTTATTCCATATCTTCCAAGGAATATTTTACAATGGGTACTTCAGATTCAACGCTGTGAAATCCAGCTTTCTTTGGGCACAAAGCCCTTGCAGCAAGCATTACCCTCCCTGAGAAGAGGAAGGGAAGACTTCTAACCCAAAAAGAGCTCCAAAAACTGTGCTGGGAGCATCTCTGCTCAGATCACTCAGATTCACAGAATCAAAGTATAAAACTCACTCATGGCGAAGTCACTGAATTACAGCATTTGGGCAAAAACTCTGTGATTTCAGTTGAGAGCCACCAAGGGTGCCAGGGGTAAGATGGCTCAGCAGGGGACAGGCTGTTTACCTTACAAGCCATGGCCCAGGAGGGCCAAGTCCTTGTGTTTGTGGAGTCCCTGTGTTGTGCACCAGCCTGGTTGCAAGCTGACAGTCGGCAAACCTTGGGATCACTGCTGAGCCAAGGAGTGTCTCTGCTGTTCTGCACCTTGGTGCCCAGACAACGTCCCCCGACCTGCTCCATACTTACCATTCCGGGAGCTTGCGGTGGGCGCTGCTGGGCCAGCACTCACACAGGGAAGCATCCCCATGACAGACCAAAGGATAATGCTCCCATGAAGCAGGGTCATCCCAGCCTGGAGTCCTAGGGAGGAAAACACGCAACACGGTGAGGATTCCTTTGGAGCTGAGGTGGTCCCTGCCCTTCCAGGCACTGCTGGCAGGCCCAAGGGAGCTCGGAGCACGGCGGGCTGGAGACTCAGGGGACGTGAAGGAAAAGAGGGCTCCCTGCGTCTGCCTCTGCAAGGCTAAGTGGAGTGAGAAACACCCTTGTTGCCCTTCTGACCTGCCCCTTCCCTACAGATCTCTTATTGGAAATAACAGCCTGAGAGGAGCTGGAGAAGAAAATGACAGGGCTAGATCTGGGGAGAGGAGTTTGCCTGAGGGAAGAAATAACAAAAAGAAATATTTTACACTAGTCATTCTTAAGACTTTTATATAAGTCCCTCCAGCCCAAGGACAGACAGTGGGAAACCAGAACCAGAGGATGGAACCTGTGTGTCAGATACCATCTCCCAAGCAAAGAAAAGGAATCTGACTTGACCCACACCCTAACACGCGCATGACCACATGCTTCTGGCTCCCAAGCACACCACTATGTCCTGCACCAAGTCAAGCACTGGAAGTGATGCCATCATGCCTGGGAAGGACCCCTGTGCAAGCACACGTGTCAGAAAGGGAAAGGACAAAGCTGAAATGTAGGACTCCGTATTAACCTCCCCGACAGAACAGAGGAACAGAGAGCATAACAGCCTGGGGAAAGCTTAAGCTTGCAGCAATGATGTATGTTGTTCAGCTTTGCTCTCGTGTCCCTTCTCCTATGAGGGCGCCTAGCAGTGTACATCATCCAGGCAAGATCAGGTCGCTATCCTCTCAATCATCTGGAGCCTTTGTATACTCACCCCAGCAGTTCTGATCTGAGCCCAGCACCACACACCAGCACAGCATACTGTTGGGAAGATAACTCACCCATCCCAATAGCACTGCTGAACGGAGAGCGGGAATCCCGTGGTGCTCCCTCCCGTGCAAGCCTTGCACAGTGACTTTATAGGCACTGCACACACCCACTTATGTTCACTCTTGGCATTTGTAGAGGTACAAGGAGACACTTGCAGCCTGTGACTCTTGAGCAGTTCTCAGGTCCCATGACAGTAAAATTAAACCCTTTTTTGGGGAAAGGGGCATTTCTTGCTAGATGGAGAAATGAAACACACAACAATCTTAAAACAACTCCCCTACACCTCTGACGAGGGATTTCAGCTGACTCTTACGGCTATATAAACACTACACATGAATCACTCACTTGGAGCAATTTCTGAAGTGCCACAATCAAACAGAAGTGGAAGGCCCCAGCTTTTTAAGGACATGCACACAGAAACTGGCAAGAAAGGGGAGATTAAGTTTCCAATCAAGCCCCAAAAGTGACTTTTGCGAAGATGAGGAAGGTCCTCAAGAGACCTACCTGTTTGGTAACTCTCCACTGGCAGGATTCAGGATCAGGGATTTAAATCTTTGGGCTGGTGCCAGTGTCCAACAGCCCAGAACTTAAAGCACAAGTAGGTGACCTCTGGCACCCCAATCTGCAAGCTCTGAGCAGAAGTCAAGGGCTCCAAGTGGCCAGTAGTTGCCTGAAAGCCCCTGTGCCATTGTGCTTCCCGATCCCTGTCTTTGTCCTGGTAAGGCCCTCCAGCCCCAGCATTGCTGGCCTGTGGTTGCTTCTTATACAGGAGCAGAATGATCTCAGGGCAGCCTGTTTGGGAGGGCTACTTGGGGTGCCAAAAAGTGCAGATGGCTCAATAGCTTTTCCAAGCCAAGTTTAAGAGGTTTAAGAGGATAAAGATGTGGCCCATCTGCCTTCAGCTTCTGATCACCAAATATTGGTTTCAATAGCTTATAGCACACATTTCCCTCACTGAATAGCCAGCATTGTCTTTATTCTTGTTGTTCACATCAAGTCTGCTTCTAGCTGAGACTTCCACCAAATGATATGGATACCCCCATACTGAAGGAGCCCATGTCAAGCAGGACAATTTGTGTATCTGGATGGACATTGTCATCTTGCACTCTGTGAAGTAAGGGCTCCCTCTAGCCATCTCCATCTGTACACTTAGATTTTCTCCTTTCTTGGCTAGAGATTGGGAACCTGAAGAGATCCCATAGTCCTCCACCTCATTTAGTTTGGGAAAGTCATAGAAATAGCAATTCCAACCTCCACTGTCACCATCCAAAACCATACAAAGGCCTGCTCAGCAGGCAGTGGATGCTAGGGGACAACTGTGATCATATCTCTTGGCATACTAGAAGTCTCAACATGTAGAAGAAGAACAGCCTGGCATTTTAAGAAATATATGGTGTAAGCCTTTCTGGCTGCAGACAGAAGCTTGAACTGAGACCATTTTACTCAGGATAATGCCACAGTTTCTGATACAGTCTCTCACGTGTCACAGGCACAGGAACTGGGGTGTGAGGTGGGGGACGAGAGCATGCCTTGTGCAAGAGGCCACGTGGCTACGGCAAGCCAGGCACATCAGTGGGGAGGCACCTGGAGAGGCACTTTCTGAAGTTTGGTTCTTCGATAAAAATGCACAGTCTGCCAAGGAACATTTGAGCACCTTGAGTACTTTCCGGAGGGTACTGGAGAGCCTGGGTCCCCAGCGACTGTTTGCCTCAGTACCTGCCCTGGAGAGGGTACTTTTCCCTTTGATGCTTGATTTCCACCCAGGAGGTTGAATGCTAGCTGCATATTTACTTAGCAAGTTGAAATGTTCAGAAGTTCCCAGAGAATGTTGTTCCCTGGGGAAACCCCACCGGAGGAGCCAGCACTGTGAATTGGGGCTCTTTCAAGACATCATCTTATTTCTACTGAATTATTTGCTTTGACTCTAAAGAAAGCTCTTCACCTTTGTGAGACACAGCCTTCTTTGTCTGAGGACATACTACTTAATGGTGAAGAGCAAACAAGCCATAAACCACCAGTGCTGTTGCCAGCTACAGGACAAGTGCTGCGGTTTGAGTCTCGTGCCCCACTCCACTCCTCCCTCGCAAGTGATATAACTGCAGGTCCGGCCAGTCCCTGAGCCAGGCCCAACCTGCCCAGCCTCCCGATCTGCAGGTCCCCGTGGAGACAGCATGGGTGAGTGTGGACTGGTGGGCCGGGTGAGGGAGCCGCTCTGCACCCACTGCGTGTGGCCACAGGTCACACAGCATCCCCACGCTTTGTCTTCTCCTGGGTTCCTCTCCTCCCATGCTCCTGTCCATCTCAACAATTGGCTTGATGTGGCTTCTCTGTGCTCTGGGTGAGGAATGGGAGCAGAAGAATGCATATTATACCATTTAGGGGTTACATAGGTGCAGGCCTGATGTGCTAGGTGGCTAATATTATAAATCTTACATTTATCTAAAATTCTTTGTAATTTTGAGTTCTCCAAGAGAGTATTAAATATCCAAAATATTCTTGCCTAAGCAGCAATATTGAAGATATATTGAATCTTATAATAGATAAGGGGCTAACGTGACACAGGAGTTGAGAAAGGGATCAACATGACTGAATTGTGGTTAAAAGCACTTTGCTGTAAAACTGTAACCAGCACAAATGGTTGCAATAATGCCAGGCATTCCAGAAAGGAGTGCTTGACCCTGTGAGGACTGCAATGACCTACAAAGCCTCACAGTTGACAGTCCCAGGTTGATCATTTTCCTCCTCAATCATTTCTAGGAACTGTGACAAAACCAGCTATCCCCGGGCAGGGGTTTGACTCTGCATCCTTCCAAACAGAACAGGATCGCATTAATAATCTGGATCATCTATCACATGGTGGAACAGGTTTCCCCATGGGCATCTGTCAGCACCAGTTTCCACTCTCTAGGAACCATGATAGACCCTCTGTGGTTTAATTTAGATTTACTATTGAAATTGGTGTTTAGTTTCAATATTACAAAAAGTGGGCTAGTCTCTCTAACTGCCCTGAACAAGAACAAACCAGAGCAGCTCGTTACAGGCACATTCTGAAGTAGTCATATAACCACATGAAGACCACATGAAATCACATTTGCTCCAACTAGGTAATAATTCATATAAGGTGACTCCTCTCAGTCACACAACCGACATGCAGGGCCCAAACACAGACACACACTTCTGCCTGGGCCTTCCCTCCTGCTCATTTGGGTTCTAACTGCCCTCCAGACCTGGGTGGAGAACACACAAGCATGACATGAGAACATGATGGGAGCTGGAAGAAAACAGGATTCCTCCTTCCGTATCCAACCAGTTGTCATCTCCAGCACCAAGACCTCCTAGGTTCTCCCAAAGTTTCCTAGTTACAGTAACTTTGCTTTGGGACAAAATTTTAAATTTTTCTCTGACTCAGAAATGACCAACATCAATTGTCACTGCTGATTCCTCCTCTAGATTAATATTTGGCAACTAATTGGAGTGAGTGAATTTGGACTTCTATATTCTTGCGAGAGTTTTATAACTCTACAATTAAAGGATTCAAATAAGATTCATGGCTTTTGAATGTCAGGCTCAAGTCCTCTGTTTTTCTCCATTTCTTCACTTTTCAGCTGTCCAACCTTCCCGTCTCCTGCTTCTGACCTGCCTGCTGGCTCTGGCAGCTCCTCTTCTGGCCATTGACATAAGAAACATGCACCTCCTCAATGGCACTCTGGATGAAGTTATGAACATCCTCACAGGGTCCTTCCCACTTGGTATGTATTCCACCGTGACAGAGAGAGGCAAACAATGTTATATTCAATAATATCCTACACAGATCTTCACCCCAGTCCAAACTCTCTAATACCATGGAGGGAGGACTAAATACTGCTCAATATATGGGCAATGTTAGTACAATGTAAAGCACCATTCCTGCCTTATAGGATCATCTCATAAGATCATCCTCTTCTCTGTACCTTCTACGTCTCTTTTCCTGTCCGGCATGATGTTCTTCTGCCCCCTTCCAAGCCCCTTTTCCCAGCTCCAGATACCTAGACTAATTTTCCTGTGTCTGCTCTCACATCTCTTCCCCCTCTAATCCTTATTCTTCCTGAGTCATTTCCTACCTGCTTCTACTCTAATCTAGTAAGCTGTCTTTCCATGCTGTTGCTGCCCTTTGGGGTCCTTCCCACACAGAGGATGCCCAAACTCTTCTCATCAAAGGAAGTATTTGCCCCATCCTAATGTTATATAAATTCCTCTAAACAACCAACTGGCTGATATCTTGAAATCGTCAAGTTTGGAGAAACAGTGGGGAAACAGAAATGTAGAGGGATAACACCCAGAGAACATCACTTTCCACAGCAGGTATTTGACATGGCTGCTCTCAATCCTCACTCCTGTCTCCTCTGTTCTTGTCAATTCAGATGAGGGTGAGAACCATGTTCGGCAGGTCAGAGACACTGCCCACCACCCACCAGCGGTCCATGGTAAGTCTCTCTCCGATGAGGATATCATCTCAGAAAGCCTAATCATTGCTGGAAGCCTAAAAGCTCATGAGGAACTCACAGCTCTACCTGTGCCTGGGTAGTCCCAGGGAAACCAATGACTTTCTATTAGGCTCTGGGGGGTGCCACAAGGTGTTACCTTTGAGGGACTCTAGCACCAAGCATGCCATGTGCCATGTAGGTGAGGGAGATCTTTAACATGTGGAGTTTTTCACCTGAAAATCCCAAGTGGAAAGTGAAAGTTCATTATTTGACTTTGGAAATTGGTGACTGGTTATTTTCCTGTTTTTACTACACAGTGAATGAGAGGACTTGGTGAGACAGGGACCAAATAGCTTATTGAACTGCCCGAGTCAGTGTTAGCCCATCTGACCACAAGATATGGCTTCACTGGGTAGGAACAACCGCTGACACTGGGAGCAGAGTGGGTTACCTCCCATAAGTGCACTCAACTGTTTATTGTAATAAGGACTAATCCTCTGGAGCTTGGAAAGACCACTGTCAAACCAAACAAATCAGGAAATCTCAAAGGAACTACTTGAGTAACCCCAGAGAAAGCCAATGATTTTGTCCTGTTGAGGTCATAAGGGGTGATTCCAAGACAGTGCAAGAGGGATGTGGAGCTGCTGGAGAGAGTCCAGCGCAGGGCTACGAGGATGATCAGGGGCCTGGAACATCTGCCCTATGAGCAAAGGCTGAGGGAGCTGGGCCTGTTCAGCCTGGAGAAGAGAAGGCTGAGGGGGGACCTGATCAGTGTCTGTAAATACCTCAAGGTAATTTTTATTATTTCAAAGCTTTGGATTCCTGCTGTGAATGGCAGGAATACAGCCCAGGAATGTGTCTACAATAGGATCTAGGCACAAAAGGTATATTAAGCACTTTCAGTGTTGTATTTTGTGAGATCTAATGTTATAACCCTCTCTCTTTCCTGTCCTAGGTTGGCCTAAGGACTGCAGTGAGATCCCCGCTGGCAGCCCTAGTGGCATCTACATCATCAAACCTGCAGGACTCCACTACATCCTGGTGTACTGTGAAATGAATGTAACAAATGGAGGTTGGATGGTCATCCAGAGGAACAAGAAAGACACACCTGTCACCTGGGCTGAGTCCTGGAGCACCTACAAGTACGGCTTTGGGAACGTGCGCAACGAGTACTGGCTGGGTACTGAGTACATCTATCAGATTGCCAAGCAGAAGGTCTACCAGGTCAAGTTTGTTGTCGAGGATGCCACAGGCAGCCCCAAGTTCGCAGACTACAACCTCTTCAGTCTGGAAGATGAATCCAATGGTTACCGGTTGAGGCTGGGCTCCTACACCGGGACAGCAGGAGATGCCATGACCTCAGACAACCCCAACAAGGTGCATGACAACATGAAGTTCTCTACAAAGGAYMRRGATSARGACACTTACAGWRRGAAYTGTGCCTACAGCTATGAGGGTGGATGGTGGTACTCGGCATGTTATTCTGTACGGCTGAATTTCAAGGGTGGCCTGACATGGGGTAGCCTGTGCAATGGGAACTGCAAATCGTCTCTCATCCTCATCAAGCCAGCTTCCTACTGTTAGTGCTCCCTCCACTCCTGTCCTCTGGGGACACTCTGCAAAGGCTTTGCATGGTGACAGAGTTTGAGCCTTTCTGGAGCAAAGTGAGGAGCCAAGGGGTAATGGGGAGTTAATGAAATACCACTTCCCTTTTCTTCTCTCCAAGGGTAGGCTAACTGTCTGTTCAGCTCTATTTTCCTGTGCTTGCCAATGAGCTTTTTCTATTATATTCATAATAAAAAAATTACTTTCAAAATTTATGGATTTCACATGTACATTCTCTGTGGAAGGAAGCCACTCAGCCCAGGAGTGATTTCCTCAAAGCTTCTCAGCTACCTCCAGTACTCATAGCAGGCAAGAAAGCTATATGCTTGAATTTCCACGTATTCTGTGCATCTCTGCAATGTCTGGTAAAGCTTTCAAATATATTTGCTTACTTGAACTCATTCTCCATTAATGAATACCTGTTTTGTATCCTTGATGTGCTTCCACTAAGACTGAAGAAATCCCCCATGTCAGATCCTGTGACTGGAATATTAGGTATTTTGAGAGACAAAGATTTGTGTGGTTTTCTCTGGAATGGGCATAAGAGAATTAAATGCAGTTACATTTGAAGTAAAGGAACTGGGACTCTGCACAGGATGGTTCAGAAGGGACCTGGCACACAGGAGACCTCTTCCCACACGATCACAAGGTTTACAGCCCATAGTCACAAGCTGCGGTGATTTCCCCATTCCAAGGTCCCATTACTTCTGCCAGGAGTTGGTGTTGGCTCTCTCTCTGTCCCCCACAATCATGCATTGATCCCCCAGGAACTTGATTTCAAAGTTGTAAATAAATCTCTCTGCTGCAACCAAGTGGTGAATTTAAATGGAAACAATATACAGGACATGGTATATTCGCATTCCCAGGGATTCTAAGACTGATTTAGATGGGCAGGTGAAGTGCATGTAGAGCAGATCCTGCTGTGAGGCTGCAGGACAAGGCCCCTACAGCCTCTGCACCCCAAGACACTGTGAGGACAGGCCGTGCAAGCAGAGTTTTGCCTCCATAAACATTTCTCACCTTGTTTGGGAGCAGGGCAACACCAAAGGCAAATTGCACTTCTAGGACCAACGGTCATGGTCTGTCCTACCAGCTGCAGAGCACAGAGCCCAGTAGCAACTGTTTGAAAAGGTCTGATATAATTGGAAAATATTGAAAAAATAATGACCGGTGGAGGGTCTCTAAGCCAGAAAGCACCTTACACTGCTCCAGAACACTGCTATCAGCATTGCAGGGCTCCCGTGGGACCTGCACCTAAGGATATCCAGTTTTCCAGAGGAGAACATGGAAGTCCAGGTAGACATCATATTAAATACAGGACAGACGTGCCCCCATGGCAAAGTCAACAGTATCCAGAGCTGCATTAGGAGGAGCTTTAGCAGCAGGTCCAAGGAGGTAATCCTTCCCCTCTGCTCAGCACTGGTAGGGCCACATCTGGAGTAATGTCCCTGGTTGTGAGCTCCCCTGTACAAGAATTTACTGGAGTGAATCCAGCGAAGGGCCACATAGATGATGAAGGGACTACAGCGTCTCTCACACGAGGATCAGCTCAGAGAGCTGGAACCGTTCAGGCTGGAGAAGGGAAGACTGAGGTGGGGGATCAGTGTGTATAAATATCTGATGAGAGGCTGTAAAGGGGATTGGGGCCAGACCTTCTCAGTGATTTTTCAGTGATCAAACAAGTGCCAATGAGCGCAAGCTGAAACCCTTTTGCTATGAGGATGGCTGAAGATTAGAACAGGTTGCCCAGAGGGACTATGGAACATCCATCCTTGGAGATATTCAAAACCTAACTTGGCACAGTCTTGGGCAACCTGCTATAGGTGGTTCTGCTAGAGGAGTTGCACCGCATGGTCCACAGAGGTCCCTTCCGACTCCAACTAATCTGTTATTCTGTGATATCTGAGGAAAATCAGCCTGTCTACAGTGGGACCCCAGAGCCCAGCCCAAAGTGCCATGATTTGGCTGGAGCCCTTGACTAACCTCAGGATGTGTCCCTTCAGGGACTCCGTGCAGTGTCTACGGCTGTCCACAGCAATGGAAGTATCTCCAGCCTTGGAGACACCCCAAACTCAGTTGCACATAGTCTTGAATAGCCTTATCCTGTTTGCAGATCAGTCCTGCTGTGCAAAGGTTGGAGCAGAGACTCCAGGAGCACATCCCAGCATCAATTGTCCTCTGAAACAGGGAGAGGCATTCACCCTGAGCAAAGACCATGACCACCAAGTGAGGGACACCACAGGAAGAAGGATGATGGAGCATCTCCAGAGCAGACCTGGCATTGGGTGGGAGGAGGCTCTCCTGCAGACTGAGCACTAGATGGTAGCAGAAGGCAGCGTTTGTCTGGTAGGAGGGTTTGTGATGTCCCTTGGGCAGTCAGCTCTGGGATGCAGCTATTCCACTGCAGCCTGGTGTTGCGGAGAACGCAGAGCTGCATGCTGCACCTTGCAAGAGGAGAGGACTGACCTGTATGGAGAGAAACTCTGTCTCCAGGAGGGGTGACAGAAGTGTTGCCACTAGAGCGCCCAGGGGCAGGTGGAAGCCGGCCTCACAGCTGCAGAGTCAGAGTCGGAGGGGAGTGAGAGGAATGCCGGGGCCTGATGTTCCCTGCTCACCTGGGCAGCTGGTGGCAGCTGGCTGACATTGGCCCTGGGTTGTGATCCCTCCAACTTTCCCTTGGTTTGACACTTTCATACTTGCCCTGGAGACACGTGCACAGAGGGCTGGGGAGGCCACATGAAAGCCACGGGGATCCAGGACTATGTGTGCGTGGAGGGTCGGGGGGCCGCACGAAAGCTCACAGGGCCCCTGGAGCCAGGTGTGCAGGGAGGCCAGGGGAGGCCACATGAAAGCTGGAAGTGCCCCCAGGGCCAGGTTGCACGGAGGCCGGGGGAGGCCACATGAAAACCCACAGGGTCCCTAAGGCCACGTGCACACGGAGGCCTGGGGAGGCCGCATGAAAGCTCAGGGGTCCCCCGGCACCTCGTGCGAATGGAGGCCCAGGGAGGCGACACGAAAGCCCGCAGGGTCGAGAAGGGACTCGGGGACGGTGTCAGTACGCGGGGCCGAGGTGGCCGGCAGGAGGGTTGCTCCCAGGACCTGCTCCCTGGCAGGTTCTTCAGGGTCTCCTTCAAATCCGCTTCCCATGCGGATAATTTCTTCTGTGTCCAAATCCCATGCCTCCCGCTTGGAGCAGACTCGCAGCCGCTCTCTCTGGCTGGAATTCAGCTCTCCTTAAGTGGAATCGAGACACTCTTTTAGGGCTTTCTGCAGTAGAGAGAGCAGCCAGGAGGAGGATGTTGGCTGAAGGTGAGAAATTAACTTGTGTGGATGTCCTCTGCTTGGCCACGTGTGCTCTGCGTCGGGCCTAACATCGCTGCAGCAGGTCCCTGATTGCTATGAGGACTGACAGCCACTTGCATAGGTAAGTGTGGGGACATCCCACCCCTTCCCAGCTCCAGAATCTTCCTTGGTTGCTCCCACGTTGCTGGGCTGCATGGGGTTCATGTCCCTCACCACCCTCATCTTTATCCCATCGAGCCCGTCTTGCACGGGGAATTTGCATTTGGATGCTTGCTGTTCTCCCAGCAAATTCCTAGAGGAAGAAAGGGATCAGGCAGCAACTCTCCTCAGTGATGGCAGAAACAGGAATTAATTGAGTGCACCTCGTGAAGCTGACACTTGGCCCTGGGAGTTCTTTCTTGGTGCTCTGAGACGCACGACCTTCATCCCGCGTCCTGCTCCGTACTGCGGCAGAGCCTCCTTGCTGAGTCACGGCGCCGCCGGCAGCCGTCGCCCCCGCAGAGCCCAGGAGCGGGGCTGCCGCGGCCGGCGACGCTCCCCGTTCCCTCTGCTCTATCCGGATCCGGGATAACGGGGATATGGGAGCACAGATACCCGCCAGGCATCGTCTGCTTCAGGCGCTGCAGCCCTAGGGGCTAAGGGAGCAACCCGGGCTCCCCGCGCCCCTTCCTGCTGTGCGGACTTTTGTCTAGTTGCTCTTTAACCATCTGACGCTTCCCGCTGCAACATCTTTTATGTAAATGGAGGTGCCTCCTTTTCTGGCAGCTCCGCTCCGTGCTGCAGCGCAGATGCTGGGATTCAGAGGCGATGCATATTAAGAGTAATAAATAAGCATGGTCCAGATGGCCGGATGTCAGGTCACTCGAGCCCACCTGCTGCTTGCGTGCAGCTGGGGCAGCGGGAGGGAGGGCGAGAGCGGAGATGAAGAAGAGGAGAAAAGCAAATAGCAGAGCTCGGGGCCGGGCGCTCGTGCAGCCTTGGCCCTGGGGGGCTGCGGGGTGAGTGCCCGCGGGAGCAGCCTGGCAGCAGCGGCTTCCAACCCCGTGTTTGCCTCCGGGAATGCTGCTTCCCCTTCGTGGCGTTTCAGCGCCCTGGGCTTGGCGGGGTGTCGGTGTCCACCACTGCAAAGCCGCACAGTTGTGTCCCCCAGGCAGCCTGCGATGAGGTGGCACGTGCAGCAGGAGGGATTGAAGGGTGACATGGGATTGTGGAGTCTCCTGCGGGCTGCAAGGAGACTTTATCCTGCAGCAGAACCCCGGCCAGGGCTGTGTCCCCGGGGAGCCCCGTTCTGTCTGGAGCCGGGAGGTGGCAGCAGCAGCCTGTCCCGTGGCCACCGCTGGCATTTCGGTGATGCTGCATAGATGGAGAAACAAAAACAGGGCGACCTGGGGGAGAGCGCAGGAGGATTGACACGAGAGCAGGATGGTCAGCAAACCTCTGAGCTGCCATCTCCGCTTCGCAGAGGCCCCTTCTCCCTCCCTCCTTTGCCTGCTCGTTAAATCACTGCCCTGCACTCGCTCCTCTCAATTTGCTGAAGCTCCCGCCGGGCGCCTCCGAGCGATGTGGAGCGCGGGAGGGAGGACTTGTTTGCATTTGCAGGGAAGCCTGATAGGAAAGGCCACCGAAGGGGCTGCTCTTTTCCCGGCTGCCGGAGCAGATGGCTGCTCGGGCGGTGCAATTACTGTGCAGGGCCTCCCGCAGAGCTGCCATCTCCCCTGCCAGGAAAGGTTGCAGCACTACAGCACGGTGGCCGGGGCTCTTGGTGGCCTGGGGACTCGCTGGCCACTCTTGTGCCCTGGGGGCTGCAGCAGGATGGGTGCAAAAAGCCCCACGCTGGTGCAGAAAGCAATGGGATACGTGGAAAACCAATCTGGGGATGCAGCTCCTGCTTGCCTTTGCTCCCCGTTGTCTCCCGTTTCCTGCCGCCCTTCTCTGGCATCACTGGAGCCGGGCTCTGATCAGCCCGTGTGTGTCACGCGGAAGCTCGCGGAGGTGCCGAAGCTCCCTGTGTATCTTTGCAATTAGGGCTGCTCCGAGGCCTGCCGCCTTTGATCTCCTTCAATTATTTATCGCGCTTTGCTCCCTTCCCCGGCCCTCGCTTTCTTTCAAGTGATTATTTTCTCGGGCTTCCGCTTGGCTGCGGCTCTGCCGCGCTCTGGTTTTTGATGCTATTAATGCTCCTCTCCTGGTGTGTCGTGGCTTTTCTGCACCCTTTCTTCCCTGTGTGATCCCATGATCTGATCCTTCCACCAGTGCCTGCTCCAGCCTGGCTCCCCCACTGGCTCTTTGCCGGGCCAGCAGATTTTCTTGCTATTTTCCTGCTTTTCCTCACCCCCGTGGCCACTACTTTTCCCCCCCCTCACCTTCAGGGTGACTGAGAATCTGAATGAACACGGCTTTTTTTTACATCCCAACTCTCTTCCCACATCCAAGGGGGATGCATCCATCTGGATGCATCCAAGGCATTCAGAGTGTGTGGAGAGCCAGGGAGAGCTGGTGCTCAGAGCAGCACCCGGGATTTGGGGCTGTTCTCCTGCATGGATGTTCATTGGTGATGGAAGGAGGGCCAGCCAGAGTTCAGGATGCTCCTGCCCTCATGTGGGGCTGGTCCCACCTGCTGCGCGTGCCAAGGTGGGTGGGGGTCTATTGTTCCGGTCTATTGTTCTGCTCTGTTGTTGCAGCCTGTTGTTCCGTGTCGCTGCTGGGAGCACGTGGAGTGATGGAAACCTCTGTTTCATCCTGATCCCCCCTCTCCCTGTGGGGTTTCCCTGGCTGGAGGGGCAGGAATGTTGGAGGGAGGTCCCTGCAGGGCCTTAATCCAGGATTCCTGCTGCTTTGGGATGTTTCATTGGATTTTCAGCACCTCTCTGCTTTCCACCGTTATTCCACCCTGATCTTTTCCCGCATCCCTGAGCTCTCCTGCCTGGGCTGGCTGCTCATTTGTCATCACTGTGGGATGCTGGGGGGAGCTCCCTGGTGGCCCCATCGCGGCGGGTGCCGGGTGCCCAGGGCCAAATGCCCTGATGTGGGCGTTTGGGCAGGATGAAGCTGCTGCAAGGGAGCCTGGGGCGCGCAGGGTGCCCGGCTGCATTACCTGCACCAGTGCTGCCCTGCCAGGGCTTTCTCCCAGCCCAGCGTTCATGAACAACAAACAAAGCCCTTTCCTGGGCAGGTTGCAAAGCATTTTTTTTTAATCCCTACCAGGGCTCTGTGCCTACTTGGAAATGCAATAGGACCCGGGTGCTGCAGGGATCTGGGCGGTGGGAATGGCCCTGCCAGCTCCCTTGCCAGCACAGGGGCTGCTTGTGCCCCCAGAGCCCCCACTGGCCGTCCAGGGAACCTGGGAACGCGCGGCATGAACTGTTTTCCAAAAAAAACACCAAGCCATAAATGCTGGGATTGTGCTGTGTTTCTTTATTTTGCAGCTGAGGGTGCCCATGCGGTGGGGGGGCTGCGTGGCCGGGGTCGTGGGCGCCCCGAGGAGCGCGGGGGGC
>NW_020455932.1:290338-349495 GCF_003342845.1 Nothoprocta perdicaria | reverse complement strand
GGAGCCCCGCGGAGCCGAGCGGAGCCGAGCGGAGCCCGCGGAGCCGAGCGGAGCCGAGCGGAGCCCGCGGAGCCCGCGGAGCCGAGCGGAGCCCGCGGAGCCGAGCGGAGCCCCGCAGAGCCGAGCGGAGCCCCGCGGAGCCGAGCGGAGCCCCGCGGAGCCCCGCGGAGCCGAGCGGAGCCCCGCGGAGCCGAGCGGAGCCCGCGGAGCCGAGCGGAGCCCCGCGGAGCCGAGCGGAGCCGAGCGGAGCCCCGCGGAGCCCCGCGGAGCCCTCGGAGCCGAGCGGAGCCCCGCGGAGCCCGCGGAGCCCCGCGGAGTCCGCAGAGCCGAGCGGAGCCCGCGGAGCCGAGCGGAGCCGAGCGGAGCCCGCGGAGCCCCACGGAGCCGAGCGGAGCCCCGCGGAGCCCCCGGCCGCGAGCGGGCACCTCGCTGCGCCCGCGCCCTGCCCGCCCTGCCCGAGCGCGGCCGTTCCGCTCACGGGATGCGCGGCTGCAGCCCGAGATGCTCCCCGGGGACGGGCTGCCCTGCAGCTCCGGGATGCCCCGCTCCTTCCCCACCAGGCCGGAATCCCCGGGCAGCAGCGGCTCCGCACGGAGCGCGTTTCACTCCGGGCAGTTCCTCGCCCTGGTGCAGGGAGAGGTGGGAGCTCCCGAAGGCAGCGGTTTGCTGGCTTTCCGGGGAGCCTCCGGCTCCTGCTGGGAAGCGCCGAGCAGCGGCTCCGGCAGCGCGTGGGCCGCGGCTGCCCCGGGATGCGGCCGTGGGCGCCCGGCTCTGTGTCCCGCGCGGCCCCTCCGGCTGGGCTTCCCGCTCCGCGGCTCCCTGCAGCCCCGTCCTGCCCTCCTGAGCGCTGCCTGCCCTCCCGGCGAGGAGCAGGCTGCTCGGGGCTGTGTCGCTTTCCGGCATTCCCGCGGGTTTGGTTGGACGTTGGGCGCTTCTCAACTTGCTTTGGACTGTGTGTCTCATGCTGATGAGGGATGCGGTGGCTCCTTGTTATAAACGAGTGCGTCGGATTCCCAATCTCCTCCCTGTAGGAAGCATCCCTCCTGGGCTGCCTCTCTCCCTGTCGGCTCTGCCCCGCTGCCCTTTCTGGCACGTCCCGTGTGTCCCCATCGCCCTCTCCCAGGCCGGGGTGAAGCCGGGTCGGACCTGGCTGCTCTCCGGGCGGGAGCTGCCTCTGTGGCGGGAGGCTCCGCTTGGCCTTGGGGGAACATTCCTGGGTGGAATCCCCTTTGACACCAGCCTTGGCCCCCTGCACCAGCACACGGCGGCCCCCGGCCCTGCGGCGGTGCTGGGACCCTATGGATGAGCCATGGGGGCAGCTGAGGGGTGGCTCCAGGGCGGATTTGGGGCCTCTCCGGATCTGGTTTCCTCTCCAGAGCCCCAGGCTGCAGCGCTCCAGCCGGCCGTGGTAGGAAGGGGCTGAACAGGAGCCCGGGGCTGAAAACTCCCTGCGGGGGGAACTGCTGGGGGCATCGCCGGAGCCCCCGGGTCGGGAGGCAGCTGGGTCCATTCGGCAGCCAAGGGGCCTGGCCGGAGCCATCGCCAAGACCAACGCGAGGCCGGGAGCGGAGCCGGGAGCCTCCCGCGGGCTCCCATGTGTGCGGCGCCGCCGGGGCTGCGGCCGGGCGGCCTCGCGCCGAGCCCTTCCTCTTCCTCGCCGTCCCCGCGCGGGCGCCTCCAGCTGCTCCCTTGCTCTTCCGCCTCGACAGGTGGCTGTAACTTATATAATCGGCTCAGCCCGGGAATAGCTCCTCCCGTTACGCAAGCGCCGGGCGGCGCGGGGGGGCGCCGGCTCCGCGGCTCCAAGGGGACCCTCGGAGAGGGGAGACGGGGGATGCGCCGGGGGAGCGGGAAGGCCGCCCCTCCTTCCATGGGAACAGGGACATGGGGATGGAGCTCAGGTCCTCCCTGCGCTCTCCAGTGTTTTATTCCCCTTACTCCAGCCTCGGGCTTTCGGGGAACGTCCCCGCTCTGGCATCGTCCTCCTGACATCGAGGCCCTTAGGGAGCCCTTGATGCCTCCCCTGGGGCTGCTGCCCCGGCCTGGCTCCCACCAGGAGCCCCCTGGGCACCCCCGGCACGCGGGATACCCCGTGCCAGGGAAGAGGTGTCCTTGGGTGCCAGCAGTGAGCGGGACTGGGACAGGTGGCGCCGGCTGGGACTGTCGGGAGGTCTTGGCCCCGGTGCGGCCCGTCGGGCCGTGTCCCGGCTCCTGGTCGGGCTGTGTCCTGGCTCCTGCCCAGAGCAGCGAAATGTCAAAGGAGAGGGCGGAGGAGCCGGGGCGGCAGCTCCGCTTCCCTGGCTTGAGGCAAGTGGTGCTGGAGGCTGCTGCTGCCACGTCCTTGGTGCTCCCCCGGGGACACGGTGTCCCTGCCTCCGGTGCCCTTTCCAGCTGGAGCCGGGACAGGCACCTGGATGGGCCACGAGGCTGCCAGGCGCTGCTGCTCCCCAAGCTCTGCCCGGGAATGTTGAGCGCCCTGGATTCGGAATATCCAGATTCGATGGAGCCGGCGCTCAGCGGCACCAGGCAGCGAGGCCCTGCAGGGCAGACAACGACCCCAGGATTCCCGAGGGCTCCTTTCCGAGACTCATCCCCTCAATTGACACCGGCTGTCCCAATCCCCCTCCTTTCCCTCCCAGCTTTCTGGGTGGGCACCCATGAGCATCCCCATCCCTCCTCCCAGGGGCTGCTCCGCATGGACACACGGCCTCCCTATCCCCCCATTCCTTGGGATGCGGGGGGGGGGGGTTGCATTCCCGGCCTCCCTCCTCAGGCTCCCCTCACCCCTGAGAGCGGCTGGGCCCTGGCACCTGGGGCAGGGAAGCACCCGGCCGGAGGGAGCGTCCCCATCCCGCCCGGACCCCCGGCCTGTGCTCAGCCATCTATAAATCATGGAGCTGGGAAGGAGCCTGGTTGCTTAGCAACCGTATAGCTTCCATACCAGCCTCCAGATCCATTAAATATATATATATATGTATTTTTCTATAGAGATAAATAATATATGCACACATTGGCACCAGCAGCAGCGTGCCCCAGTTCACGAGCCCACAGGGCTGGCCAGGAGCCCTGCCATGCAGCTCAGCTGTGGCAAGAGGTTTCCTAAGGAATTTGGGGAAAAATGAGGAAAAATGACTCCCTTAGCCACCTCGAGCCGTGTTTCCCTGCTCAGCACCCCTGGCTGCGGCTCTTTGTGTCCATGTTTAACATACCCGAGGTGGACGCAGGTCCTCGGAGCCCTGGGTGAGGCCCAGCAGGTTCCGCGGGAGCCGGGGCCACGCGCAGCATCCCGGGGCGCCGGGAAGCGGCTCTCGGCTGCGGCCCCTTCCGCGCGGGCCGGCCCGGAGCCGCGGCGCCTGGCGCAGCTGCATGCAGCAGGAATTAATTAAGCCCCGGCCCCACACAGCTGTAATTAGAGGTGGAACAGGGAGAGGATCCCGGCCGGAGCTGGCAGTGCTTCGCGGTATCCCCATGGAGAAGCGGGGTGTTAAAGTGCCACCCTGGGAGAGGGAGACACTGAGGGCCCTGGTGTCCCCAGGGCTCCAACATCCTCGGCTGGGGCTTTTCCCGGTGCCGGGGCTGTTGTGTCCCGCTGTGTGAGGTTTGTGGGGGGTTGTTGTGGGTCCTGGAGCATCCGCCCGTGCCGCCCGCCGGGCCGGAGCGCGGAGTGAGCGGCGGCGCTTGGGTCCCTGCCCGGCTGGCGCGGGGCGCCGGTCTCTGCGCTGGGCTATTTATAGCAGCGGGGTGTCTGCAGGTTGTTTTGCTCTTCCTTTGTCTTCCTGCCTGCACTTGTGCCGCCACCGGCACCGGCTCGCGGCTCCTAGCAGGAACGGGGAATATTGAGGGCGTCCGAGCGCTTCCCGACGCCTCCATCCCGGCTGCCCGGGATTGCCGCTGCTGGAGGGCTCCTGCTGAAACCCTTAGTCCTTCTGCCTCTCCTCCCTCTCCAAGACGGGCCTTGGTGTCCCCAGGTGTCCCCGGGTGCTGGGGAGGCATTGGGGACAGGAGGCATGGGGACAGTTGGGCAAAATCTCTGGGCACAGAGCAAAGAGCACCCGGCTGGGCAAGCACCCAACGCCTCCAGCGCGGAGCTCGCTCGGAAGGAGCCCCTGTGCTCAGAGCGGGCTGGAAAAGGGCAGGTGCTGGCATTTTCCAGCCTATTTGTTGTCCCTAAATCTCTGGTGGCAGAAAGGAGGGACAAGACCCTGCGGCAGGGCTAGGCGCTCACATCCGTGGATCTTGGGCCACCAAAGGGGTTTGAAATTCCGTGAAAATGAGGAGTTTTTTTTGTTACCCTTCAGGAGGATGAAGATGCCACACTCCGTGTCACTCCAGTGGGGTGTTTCACCCAATTTGGGGTTTACACAGACCAGCCCTCTGCCCTTGCTTTGCACCCCGGCTTAGCGCGGAGCGGGACGGGCGATGGCGAGCGCTGTAATCCAGCAACCTGGCGCCGGCCTCTGCGGGACACGGATTAGTGGGAAACACGGGGATGTCCCTGCGTGCTGGGGACTGCAGCGGTGGCTCTTGCGGCAGGGACCTTGATCGCCTGCTTTGTGTCCCCCTCGTGTCTTCACTCCCTGGGTCTGTCACCATGCTGAGCCTCTTGCTCCCCTCCAACAGCCTTGCGAGGTCTCCGAGCCGCCCGTGCCCACCCGTGTTCCCACCCCGCGTCCTGCTCCGCGGCATCTCCGCATCCCTGGCCTGTCCGTGGGGACATGGAGCTGGGTGCGGGCGGACACCCGCGCGTGCGTGCGCCTGTATGGGTGCCCATTACCCAGGAGGTGGCATTTCCACAGGAATCCTGCTGTGCCCGTGCTCATCTCCGGGTGTTTCAGACGTGAGAATCGATAGGCTTTAATAATGCAGGAAGATCTCGGGCTGCCGTGAGCTGCAGCCTGCAGCATCGGGCGGAGGCAGCCGCGCTCCGTGCCCTGCTGAGCAGCCGACGGCCGGGACATGACGGGTCCGAGGGCTCCCCTGCACCGGGCTGGAGTGAGCAGGGGAAGGAGGATTCGGTCCCCGAGAGGAGAGAGCCAGTAGGTGAGGAAGTGAGGAGGGAGCCAGGACTGTCCTGAGCCAGAGGGTGAATCAGAGCGTGGCTCTGGGTGCCGTGTTTGGGCCCCACCAACAGCAGTCCCAGGTCCAGGTTGTCTCCCCGGTGCTGCCTGATCACCCATGCTGGGACTTGGTTTCTCCATAGCCGGGTTTTTCCCCATGGAGTGTCCCCATCCCAGGTGTGGATTGAGGGCAGGCTGGGCGGGGGGAGGCCCTTGGGCTGCAGCGTGCAGGGTTTAGCTGGGCTGACACGTCCCCAAGCCCCCCAGAATGTCCCAGTGTTGCCTTGTGGTCACTGCCGGGCAGCAGAGCTGGCCCAGCCTGGCTGTCCCTGCCCGCCTGGCACCAGGGATGCAGCACGGGGCAGCTCCCCCTGCCCCAAGGGGCCTCCCTTTGGTTTCCCCTGTGTGAGTGATGGCTTTGAGGTCCCAGGGACTTCAGGGAGGTCCCTTTGGGTTTGTGCTAGAGTCGGGCTCTAGGAGCAACCCTTTAAAGCCCAGGATTTGCTTTGATCCCTTGAGATGAGAGCTTTGAGATGTCTGGAGCTGGGTAAAGCCACAGCTGGAGAGGGGGCCCGTTGGACTCAGCCCTGGGTGCTGCAGATCGGCCTGCCCTGTGGCCCTGGCCTTCATGAGCCCAGCCTGCACCTCGACCCTGGCCTCCGTGAGCCCGGCCTACACCTCAGCCCCTGCTCCTGGCCCTGCACCCGGCCCCGTCCATGTCTCAGCACATCACAGCAGTCCTGCCCTTTGCAGGGTGGTTCCTTTCAGACTCCCGTTATAGAATTTCTGAGGCCTCAACCCAAGCCGCCCTTGTAGAAGCACCACGGCGGGAGGAACTCCTATAGGAGCAGGGTAGGAATCCCGGAGAAGGAGCTGCTTGGAAAAGAGGCTCCGTGAGCACCTGCCAGGCGGGAGGCAGCCTGTGTGCAGGGACCCGGCTCTGCCTTTGATCCTTCCCCGTGCGGCGGGAGCTGTCGTGAGCATCCGAGGCAGGAGCGCAGCGGCTCCCTGCACGGCGCTGCCGGATGCTGCCGGGAAGGAGACAGCGGCTCCCCAGTGGGAGCACCGCGTGCGTGGGGAAGGCTTTGGTTAACACAGCTGCTGGAAGCACCAGCCGGTCGGGAAGCTGCGGGAGCGGCCGCCTCCGCCAAGGTGACCCCGCGGCACCGGCAGAGCCGGTGGTAGCTCTGGGCACACTCGAGGCTCACGGTCGTGTCCGTGGTGGGAGCCGGTGCGGGCTCCAAGGCGGCTCGTGTCTGCAGGGAGCTCGTGGCTTTCTGAAGGGCACGGGGCCTGGGGCCGAGCGCCCGATCCGGGCAGCTCCGCTCGCTCTGCCAACCAGCCCCGCGGCGACAGCCGGGGCCTTTCCCCAAGCAGCGGCCCCTGCGGACGCACTCGCGGCCTCCTGCTCCGGGCGAGCAAATTTGGAGGGCTCAAACGGCTGAGTGCCTCGAGCCGTGGGGATGGGGACCCTGCCCGGAGCCTAGGGCTGCCTGTGCGGCCTCCCGGACACGGTGCTGTGTGTCCTGCTCGGAGCTCGGGCGTCAGCCGAAGCCCGAGCGCTTCGTTAGCGCTGCCGGGACTGTCGTCTTCTCAGGGGTTATTTTTGGAGCCAAGTGGGAAAGAATTGAGCGCGATCGCGAGGAAAGGAGCCGGGAGGTGAAGGTGAAAGAGCAGGGGTGGCGGAGGAGAAGGCGGCAGGGCAGGCGCCGGGAAGCGGCCGGGGAGGCACCGGGAAGCGGCCGGGGAGGTGCTGCACGATGCCTTGGTGACGTCGTCACCGCGTGACCAAGAGGGACACGGGCACTGACCCCACGCTGCGTTTCTCCCCCCGCAGGCGCCGCGAGGCCGCCGCGCCGCCATGGCGCTCTACAACAACGGCGCCAACGCGCCGTCGCCGCCGGACGCCTCCAACGGCTTCTCCCAGGCCGGCGCCTCGGGCACGTGGCACAAGGGCGAGGAGGAGGTGCGGCTGGTGGAGCCCAGCCTCGTGAAGAAGGCTCACCGCGAAATCCTGGACCACGAGCGCAAGCGGCGTGTGGAGCTCAAGTGCATGGAGCTGCAGGAGATGATGGAAGAGCAAGGGTGAGTGGCGGCTGCGCTGCTGCCTTGTCCCCTCTCCTGTCCCAAACACCCGGCAGCGGTAAATATCCCCCCTGGAAGTAAATCTGCTTTGCCTGTGTCTGGGTACATTCACCCAGCACGTCAGACAATGTGCGGGTGGGTTGATGGGTCAGACTGAGGATGCTGAAATCCAAACCCTGGAAGCAAATCTGCTTGGAAATCTCAGCTCCCATGTCCGTAGGGATGGGTAGATGGGAAAGGTGAGTGGTTTGCCCAAGGCCGTGCAGGCAGCCGGTGTCGGAGGAAGGTCTCATGCCCTGCTCATTCCCGTAGGGTCTGTGGGAGCAGCGCGAGGCCGCCCGCAGCGGTGGTGCTGGGGGTAGAGACAGGGATGGGGGAACAGCAGGGAGGAAGGCGGGCGGTCTCAGCCCTGAGCAGGGGGGAGCTGAAGCCGTGGTTGGCTTGGGTGGGACTGCAGGATCTGCTTCTGTTGGGGGCAAGTTGGGGGAAAGGCATCAAAGTGACTTTTGGTGACACCTGAGAAATGAACCGTTAGGGTTCCTGCTGCTCCCGTTTCTTTTGAGAGTTCACTGTTTTTCACCATGATTAAAAAAGAAAAACATGAGAGGAGCTGCTGTTTAGCCCCTAACGAGACTGTTTCAGTGCGTCATCACTCTTCACACGGTGGTTTTGGGTGGTGACTGGGGCGAGAAGATCCCCTCTGCCCCCAGATCTCATCCCACGCTCCTGGCTGTGCGCACGGTGAGGAGAAGGGCTGCAGGGAGAGCCCGCAGCCCCTGACAGCTCCCTAAGACCTGATTGATGGACCAAATTCTTGAGCACGCGGGTAGACGGGGACTTAAATCAGCTGGGGAGAAGGAAAATGGATTGAGAGACGACTTCGCCAAGGCTTTCATTAAGAGCGTGAGCGTGACCTAGAATTAAATTGTCTCACACAGACCAGAATAATGATGGTGCCTAATTCATCGTTATGGAAATAAATAAGGCTGACCTGGCGCCTTGGGGAGCCCGGATCCTCCGTTTGGGTTCCCGTGCCCTACCAGGAGTCCCACTATTTATATAATTATTACTGCGGTGGATAATAGCGATAGTGCAATCAGTATTGTTGGTATTGCTATAATTGTCTTTGCTGTTATTAATGCTATTAATAACGATGATGACGGTGATACACCTCAATGATAATATAATTACAGTAGTAATCTTGGTCAGCTTGTTTAATCTCCCTGCCCACTCCCGCCCTGTGCACGGCGGCTCTCCTGGGGCTTTGGACATGAGAGATCTCTGCCTGTGCTGGTGGCCACGTTCCGGCCGTGTCCCCTGCGCCTCATGGAGATTTCTCTCCAAAGGGCAGGGCCCCTGGGATTAAATGGCTTCACTGCAGAGGAGGCTGTGCGGGAATCTCGGCGGCCTCCTTGGCAGCTCCTCCTGCTCGTGCCGCGGCCGGCTGCGCTTCTCGCTGCCAGGCTGCCCGCGGGGTTAGTTAGTGGCTGCTCGTTGGGTTTCTTTTCTAGAAAAGAGACGTCAGCATTTCTTGGTTTGTTCCCAAACCTGCTAAATGTGTTAAATGCAAAAATAAACCCTCTAACGGGGT
This sequence comes from Nothoprocta perdicaria, assembly GCF_003342845.1. Taxonomy (NCBI): domain Eukaryota; kingdom Metazoa; phylum Chordata; class Aves; order Tinamiformes; family Tinamidae; genus Nothoprocta; species Nothoprocta perdicaria. The sequence goes on along the minus strand of NW_020455932.1, from coordinate 340,762 downwards.
TAAAAGCAGAGGCGAGGCGGGCAGGCGCTGGAGGGGGCTGGGATGTTTTCCAGCACCGTGAGCCTCCTGCTGCTGTATCGCTAGGTCCCAGCAGCACCCAGGGAGGCTGGAGGCCTTTTTCCTTTTCCTTTTGTTTGCTGTATTGCAGACCTACTAAACCCCCTCCACAGCTTGGCCGGGGCCCATGGGATCATTTTGCCACCCGTTCTCCAGGTGCTCCACAACCCAAGAGCAGCCAGCTGGGGAGCACGGCAAGTCCCTAGCCTTGGCATCTGAGCATGTCCATGCTGGGATACACTTGGAGTAAAACCCATCACTGGGATACTCTTGGAGTAAAAACCACCACTGGGATTGCTTCCAAAGCACCCGGCTTTGGGGCCTGGACCATGCTGCAGGCCGGTGTCCCCACCGGAGCCTTCCTTTTGGCTTCATGTCCTTGTGCCGAGAGCATTGGCCACAGAGAGGCTTCGGCAGCAGAGATCTGTGGGGCCGGACGATCGCGTCCCCGCTCGCCGGGCACCTCGCGGGGTGTCCCCACGCACGGGGGTTTGTCCCCGTTGTGGCCACTGGCTCGGCCGCCGCGCAGGGCCTGGGGCAGAGCCGAGCGGAGCCGCCTGCCACCTGCTCGCTGGCTGCACTATTAATGAGGCTGCTCTGGTGCAAGTCAGCTCATTCATATTAATCCCTCCCGTCACGCTCGCACCTCTTCAAAGGGAGTTTGGGCAGATTAAACCCCGCTGCCCAGGGAGACACGTGTGGCAGAACCGGTGGCATCGGTGCTCGGACTGCAGCGAGTTCCAGCCGGGCAGTCGCAGCCGCATCCATTCCCCTCCGTGAGCCTAAAATGCGGCAGATTTTCCCCGTATTGGGCCAAGCAGAGAGCCGCGGCGGGGGTGGTTGCGCCTGCCCGCGGGACGCTGCTGTCTCCGCTACGGGCTCTTCCCCGGTGGTGGGAGCAGGATGCTCCTTTGGAAGCAGGATGCCTAGGAATGTTTTATTCCCTGCTTTCCTGCAGCGCCGTGGGTGCTCGGAGCGGTCTCCATCCGCCAGGGCTCTGCACTCCTCCATGCCTGAGTGGGACCCACATTCCCAGGCCTTGGCCTCCCACTCCTTGTCCTGTCCTGTTCCCAGCACGCATGGGACCCACTCGGAAGGGAGGACATCTTGAGTGCTGCAGGGATCTTCCCCAGTTTTTTTAAGGAGCATAACTGCTCCTCCTGAGAGTAGCACTCCTGTTGGATACTGGCTGCAAAGGACCTATGATTTTGATCATTTTTTTCTGCTGTTAACATGTGAATTGGTGCAGCATCCTGCTTGGCACTATCTTGTCTGTCAGTATCCACACAGAATTCCCTGGATGGGATATAAGAACATGGCAAATGCGTCGTGAATCTCTGCTTTCCTAATGTCTGGGGAAAAAAAAGAAAAAAAAAAAAGGCTGTGCAAATAGATTAAATAACCAGTGAACCACTGTGATCAGAGCAGGGGGCTGCATTTAGCCACAAGAAATATTTCTAGGTGCCTGACAAGAATTCCTTTCCAGCTCATTTGTTTGCAGAACTTTATTCTGCAGGAAATCATATGGAAAGGAAGGAAAAGAAGATTGTGGCATTAAATCACAGAGCAGCTTTGGTCAGGAGCGACTGCAGGGGCTCCTGGCCGAGCCCACCGCAAGCAGGACGTGGGAGAGGCTCCTTGCTCTGGGCACGAGCGTGGCAGGATCCCGGAGCTCGGGAAGGGCTGGGAGCACCGGGACACCCACCAGCCCCTTGTGCTGCGGGGGCAGGTCACAGTGCTGTGATCCCTGACACCCGTTCTGCCCCACGGCGCCCATGAACCCTGAACGTGTCCTCCTGCTTCCAGGTATTCCGAGGAGGAGATCCGGCAGAAAGTGGGGACCTTCCGGCAGATGCTGATGGAGAAGGAAGGCGTGCTCACCCGGGAGGACCAGCACGGGCGCCAAATGTAAGTGATGGGTGGCAGGGGGACTGGCCTCTGGGGCTGCAGGGACAGCCCCTTCCAAGAGCCGCGCGCAGAAGGGCCGCGTGAATCACGGCATCCCAACTTGCTCTGGATGCTGGGAGCTGGGAGAGCGGCTCTGAGAGCTCCCAGCTCTCTGGAAATGCCGGATTCCCTCCAGCATGGAGGGGTCTGAGGCAGGGGTTCTCTCTCATCCAGCACTGGTCCTCCCGAACCCACCGAGTGCTGTGTGACGAGCACATGATGCACCCGCTGTGCTCTGGAGGATGCAGAGCAGGTCTCACCTCGGCCCTTTCCCTGCGGATGGGCTCACCTCCTCTGCCCTCCTCGGGGCTGCAATTGAAGCTCCTGCCTCTCTCCCGAGAAGGGACATGTGTGATCATAATGACAAGTTGTTTCTGCAAGGGATGTGGGCTGAATCAGCAGGGCTGCAGCCTTTGCAATTGTTTTTTCCCAGGGCAGATCCAGAACCATCCCCTCAGTGCCCAGTTATCAGCCCCACTGAGGATGCGGCTCCAGGTAGCTCCTGCTCTGTGTCTCCATCATCCCAGAGCTCCTGGCTCTGCCTCTTCCTCAGGGGCTGCTTTCGCCCCAGGGTCTTGAAGCTGAGCTTAGTGGTGCAGAACGGCCCAGCCCTCTCTAGAGACCTGCTGCCCACTGCTGCCTGCCCGCGCCACGCAGGAGCATCCCCGTCCTCGCGAGGGTCCGCCCCGGATTGATCATGATTTATCTGTGAAAAGCTTAATGGCCCAGGCAGCACGGCTGGCCTGGCATGCTCCATCTATCAGCCTGGAAACCAGGTCACTTGGGACAGGAATAGCTCCTGCAGGTTCACTGAATATTAATGCTTCATTAGGGTCAGGAAATCAGGGCGAGGAGGAGGCAGGGAAGCCGTGGCGGCGGGAGAGCCTTCGTCCCGCAGCACCAGCGCTGCCTCCAAGGAGCTGCGGAGTCTGGGCCCCTGCTTCTCCGTGGCCGACTGGCTGCACAAGGAGGACACGAGAGACCCAGTCCCTTCCAAGGTAGCTCCCAAACCCTGCCAGCCTCTGGTATCGCTGTCTCCTAATGGCCTGGGGAGAGAGGCAGCGCTCCGGGAATGAGGAGAGACCTGGAACAGCAGCGTGGAGCGAGGATCCAGGCAGTGAAAGGGAAGGGACTTTGCCGGCTGCCATGGCCATACCAAGATGCCCAACCCCATGCTGATGTCCCAGGACCAAGCTGGTGGGTTAACCAGTGCCCACTGCCCACTGGGGTGCGAGTCGTCCCCAGAGCATCCTCCTGGGCATGTGCTCTGGCTGCAGGCAGGGACCTGGGCGGGATCTCCCGTTGGATCTGCCATCGGGATAAACACAAAGGGAAACAGAAGGGAGGGGAGAGTTACTTGGACACCGAATCACAGAATGGTTGAGGCTGGAAGGGACCTCTAGAGATCACCTAGTCCAACCCCCCTGCTCCAGCAGGGACACCCAGAGCATGCGGCACAGTGTGACATCCAGGTGGGTTTGGAGACCTCCAGAGAAGGAGCCTCCACAGCCTCTCTGGGCAGCCTGTGCCAGGGCTCTGTCACCCTCACAGTGAAGTTCTTCCTCACATAGAGATGGAACTTTTTATGTTTCAACTTATACCCATTACCCCTTGTCCTATCTGGCCACCACTGAGAAGAGTTTGGCCCTGTCCTCCCTACATTGACCCTTCAGGTATTTGAAGGGACAGTCACTGCTGTGTCCTTTCCCTGCTTGCAGCCTTGCTTTTGCACTGTCAAGGGTAATTGTTGAAGATTAGTCTGTGGGCTATAAATAATAGTGCTGATCTGGAAGGACCGGTCTCCAGGCACAGGATTGCTCGGAGGTGCCAAGACCAGTCGCAGCAGTGGCACTGCCTCTGCACAAGCTGCAGCGGAGTGGCTGGCAACCCCGCAGCCTGGAAAGGAGCTGCTGGAGGGCACAAAGAGACATCTGCAATGTCCAAAGGGGGCTGGGGAAGGGGCTGGGCACTGGCTGTGCCTCCCAGCACCAAGCCAAGGGATGCTCAGATAGGGCTGGCTGCAGCCAGGCCCAAAGAAAGAGGTTCTTCATGCAATGTGCAAACACTCAAAAGCCTTTCCAAGGGCAGTCCTGGGTGTAAAAACCCTCCACTGGTTCCAGAAGGAGCTGGACTGAGGTGATGCATTAGAGTTATTAAATAAACACTCGTTCCTGTCCTTGAAATGGTGTGGAGGCTGGGAGAACACTCAGCAGAAATATCACGTATTCTGATTCTGGAGTGATGCTTCTCTGTGTACTTTTCTAGATCAGATATTGGGCTGGATGGGCTATTTATCTGAACCTGGGCAGCTGTTTCTCTTTCAAAGCTCGTGTGAAAGATCAGCCTCATCTGCAAAATCCCCAGGGGAAACTGAGGCACAGAGCCGCGACACGACCACCTGAGCCCCTAACTGGCTCTCTGCACAATTCCAGCTCTTCTCCATCCACACATGTGTAGCCTGGCAATACAGCCCAGCTCCCAGTGGAGTAACTGCTTGATGAGCAGGCTGGTGGGACTGAAAAAAAAAAGAAAAGAAAAACCCCAAACTGACAGCATGTGTTGGAAGGGGAGATATATCTGGAGCAGTATAGCCTGGTCTTGAACTGCTGAGGCTGAGCAGAGCTAATGGAAGAGGAGCTGCCAGCAGGCTCCGTCTCGGAGCACGTGGTCGATGATCCGCTCACAGTGCTGGATTTCATCAGCTGCTTGCGGAGCTGAGTGAAAATCCAACAAATAATGACTTCTCTTTGGTCCTCTCACTTCTTCCTTTCTTCCCTTTTCCCCTATTTATGTTATTATTTGAAAGGCATATGCTGTCCTTGGGGCATGGCCAAGACAAGAAGTGTTTGGAGAGGACCCAAAAGGTGGTTGCGGTGAAGCAGGCCGTGGGGATGGCAACCTGAGAGCCACACAGCCTCCCTCCTCCACCAGCCAGCAGGACCTGCTCAGCTCAGCAATCATTTGCCACAAGGAGAGGGATGTCTCGCTTGTATTTGCAGTCCAAAATGCTTTAAATTAGGTTAAACTCCCCAGGGCCTGTCTGCAGCCAGCAAAGTGGCAGGTCAACTGGGAACAGCCCCAAGTTGCTCTTTCCACGATGGATGCCCCATGGACCAGGCAGGGAGGAGAAGAAGGAAATCTGTCTTCACCGATGGGAAAGGATACTGAGGTGCAAGGATCAGGAGCTCGGTTTTCAGGTTCCTCAATATCCCCCATTCTTTCTGGGAGGATTCCCTGGACTTGCTGGGGTGTCTCTGCCTGGGCACCCCTGCCCAAGCAGTTGGATGCCGAGTGACTTGTGCTGGTTGCCCAAGAGCTTTAGCACCCAGTGGGGCTTTGAGCCTACATTCCTGGTACCGTGAGGCTTCCAAGGCTCTGGATGGCTTCTCCTTTGGGGAATTAACTTCTGATCCCACATGGCGTGATCAGAGAGTGTGCCAGATGTACATGCTAGAAGGGCAGATCCCTGCTGCCAAACACAGCTGGAATGCTGGGAGTGTGGGAAGAGCGGCAAATAAACAGCGTGTACCATCTCCTGTGGCTCCTCGGATGGGTCTGGCTCCAGCTCCGCTCCGGAGTCCTGTGCAAGGGGCTGAGCTGAAGGCCAGGGAAGCTCGCTCAGCCGTGGGCTCTGGGAGGTGGCGTTGGGGACAGCCCGCTGGCTGTCATCTCCGCGCAGGGACATTGCTAGGAAACACTTCGTCAGGGCTCTTTGACGTGTTTTTAGCTGCTCCACCCCCTTCTTCTCAGCTGCTCTCACTGAGTCACAGCATCCTCAAACACCTTCTTTGGCCTGAGAGCCCTTCCTGTCCTCAAGGCCCAAATCACTGGCAAATCACCCCCATGCATCCGTAGATGGATGCACTTGTCTTTGCTTTGTGCAGCTGTTTTTTTGGAAAAAAGATTGGGTCTGGGAGCAGTGGAGGAAAACGGGAAGAGCCCAAGGGATGTGTGGAAAGTGCTGGGTGCCAGGGCTGTGCTCAGGGCAGAGCCAAAGGTCACCACATCCCTGGGCTCGGGCGTCCTTCGGGCTGATCCTGTGCCGGTTGCGGCACAGGATGCTCGGCGAGGCTGGCGGGAATGCCGCCGGCACCGCATCCCACCCCGCGGCGGCTGCCGTCGCCAGTGGCAACCTGCCCGCCGTTGCCATGGCAGCAGGAGAATTAGCGCTGACGAAGTCGGGAGGCAGAGGAGACCCCGGGGGTTTCGGGACTGGCGCCTGGCCCTGGCCTGGGACCTCAGCCCGCCGCCCCTGCGCGTCCCTGGGGAGCCCGGGCTGAGCCCGCCGCACGTTCCCGCGCCTGGCACAAAGCCTGGATAATCCCGGGTGGCTCCGGCCGACGGCCAGATAATCCCCCTGGATCCCCCATCCTCCTGCCGTCTCCTGTCCCTGTAATCCAGCCTGGACTGACCCCACTGGGAGACCCTGGCGGCCTCCCCTCCACCCCGAGGGGATCCTCAATCAATCAATCAATCAATTAATCCTCCCGCCTCTCCTCCTTCGCTAGAGTGATCGAAAACCACCACGCGGGCGCCGGGGAGGAGTACGGCAGCGAGTACCCCGAGTACGGCGAGGGCTGCCTGCTGCAGTGCGACTGCTCGGCCGAGTGCTACCGCGACGACAGCAGCCACCGAGAGTACAGGTGCCAGCGGCGCGGCCCGCGTGCTGCGCCCGGGCTCCCAGCCGCAGCCTGCGCCTCGAGCGGCGCGGCCGGCGCCGTCCCGACCGCGGGCGCTTTGTCCCGCAGGTTCAAGCGGCGGTCGAGCAGCTCCACGTCTCCCCCGCCCAAGAAGAAGAAGAAAAAGAAATCGGGGCACCGCCGGAGCCGGTGAGTCCGCGGCTGTGCCAGGAGGCAGGATGGGACCAGCCTTTCTGTCTGGTTCTGCTCGCTACTCGTTCCTTAGTCTCTGCTGAGGCTCACATCTCCCCAAATGGGAGGATTTAGTGACTCTGTGTCTATAACTCAGCTCAGGGGGCTGGTGCTGGACACCAGGTCCAGGCCAGGCTCCCACCTGCCTGGCTGTCTCTCTACAGCACCTCAAACATCACCCAGCCTGAGCACAGAGCACACTGCCCCAGTCCACATACACACATATACAGCAGATAGCAGTGCAGCATGTGCGTCCCGCCTGGGGAGGATGCCAAATACACCCCCCGAGCACAACACATCTACACGCACAGAGATGCAACACACGCCTCCCAGCCCGACCCGGGAAGAAGCTCCCGTGTGCCGGTGAGGCCTGCTTCGGTGCTGCTGTTTGGCTGCAGTTGGCTGCTTTGCTGAGATGTGACTTAAGCAAGCAATTAGCACGGGGGGGGGAGTTGATGTGGGTAAATGCAGCATGAGGAGATGATCTTCACCCTCCAGCCTGCTCAGCTGCGAGTGCTGATAGGGGCATTAGGGAGGAAAGAGCCACCTGATGTAGGGCACAGCACTGGGCAGGATCTGACCCCTTGGAGGGGTTTGGATATGTCCTTCTGATGGTCTCCTCTGCAGTTAGTGCTCCTGCCCTGTGCAGCCCATGCTGGGACTACAACCTGCTCTCCTTAACGTGCCTTTCTTTGCCTTCCTTGTGGCAGCAAAAAGAGGAAACCTGGCTCGGAGCGCAGGTGAGTGCCCTGGCCGCCGTGTGGAGCGCTGGGCTCAGCAACGCGCCTGTCACCCTTCATGACACCCACAGCCTCAGCCCTCGTGCAGGGCCGAGCGGGGCCCAGCACCCTGCTGAGCCGTGTGGGTGCCGCTGGCCCCGGGCGCTGCAGCAGGGTGAGGGTGGGGACAGGGTGGCTTGGGAGGGCTGGGCTGGGGGACCCGGGGACCCGAGGACTCGGCCTTTGCCACTTGCTGCCCAGCCGGAGTCGACTCCTCCATCTGCGTTTCCTGCTGGAGACGGCAGAGCCCACAAGGTGGCAATGGGACACAGCAGGATGCCGGTGATCTGGGACCAAAGTCAGTCATAGTCCATGCTCCAAGAGCTGCTTTCTGTCGCCATCGCAGAGCCCCTAAGGGAATGGCTCCTGTGTGAGGTTCAGGTGTCTAAGGCCCACCAGTCACTCCGTGGAAGTGGCACATTGCAGGGATAGGCTCCCGTGGGGATGGGCTGCGGGTCCCTGCAGCACCCTGGCCAGGACTGAGGAGCTCCTCACTCTCAGCTCAAGGTTTCCCACTTACTTTTATTGCAGCTGTGACAGCTCTTCACCGATCCGCAAGGAGAAGAAAAAGAAGGCTGGAAAGAAGCACAGACGTGACAGGTAAGAAAGGTAGCACTTGTGTTTCCTCTGCCTCATCTTGTCCCTCTTGGGGTAACAGGAGAGGGGTGGCACCAAACAGGGCTGCTTAGGGATGAGTTTGGCAAGAACCCATGTGTGAGGAGCAGGCACAAACCCTTCTGCTCTGCTCTGAACGCCCCCATCACCTTGTCCCTGCCCTGAGTACCACCTCAGCAGTGCAGCCTGTCTAATGTCCCCATCCTCTGCCAAGTCCAGGCCTGAGAGGAGCTGAGCCACTGCATCTGGAGGGAGGCAGTTGGCAGGCAGGAGGAGGTAAGAAGATGCCAGAAAGTTGATACCCCACTGCTTGGCAAGGATGTGCCAGGGATGTGGCGTGTCCCTGTGACGTGGGGCAGCATCACTTGGGGCTCTGGGGCTGTCAGAGCAGTGGCTGCCCTGCTCCTGGCTCCCTTCCTGACGGGCTCCTTCATCCAGCAGCCTGTCCCAGTGGTTCATGGTTGGGTGGTTTGTTGCTTCCTCCTTGTCCCCACTCATCTCTGTCCCCAGGGGGCTGTCCCGCCTTTCCTTCCTGCTAGTCCTCTCAGTGCACCTCCTGTCTCCTCTTCCTCCCTCAGGTCTGAGTCCGGATCCCGGAAGAAGCGAAGACACAGGTGAGAGCGAAGGCTGCAGGAAGCCACCTCACCAGGAGCTGCTCTAGGTCCCAGCTCCTCCCCGAGCCCCCAGCCCTCCTCCCTCCCGCTGCCCCTGCCCACCCCGTGGGGACAGGCCCTCCCTGCCACCCAGCACTGGGGCAGAGCGGGCAGCACCCTGCCGAGTTTTGGATCCCGTGAGTGACTGCCCCATCAAAGCCGTGGGTCCAAGCGCGGGAACATGGAGCTTGGGAAGGAAAAGATGCATCTCGGAAGGCTTTGTTATGGCGAAGCCCGGCCGTGCCTCGCTCTGCAGGTGCCCTCTGCTGGCACTGCTGTTCAGGGATGTGGGAGGGAAAGGCGGATGAAGCGGGTGTCTGTGGCTGGACGAGCTCAGGAGGTTGGTGAAGCAGGGGAGGGTGAGCAGAGAGGTGACAAATGCCCTTAAACCCCCTTATCCAGGGCAGAAGTGGCTCCCTTCTCCTTGGCACTAGCCTGTCCCATCTGGCTGGCCTCACTGGGTGACGTGGTTGGGGCTTTCACACAGTGGAGACAGAAGCCGTCCTTGTTTGGCAGGCCTTATTACAGGGATGGTCCATCTCCAAGGAAATCCCTCTCTTCCCCCCTTCCCCAATCCCACCAAAATCTTGGGATTTGCAATGTCTGGAGCCACGACAGACCTGTTGGGATCCACACTGAGGTTTGTTCCTCAGTTGGTCCCCAGCTCTGGGTCAGACCAGCCCCAGGTGAGCTGAGCCTGCAGCTGGGATTCAGCATCCTGCACAGTGAGGAGGTGGCCCGTGAGCCCAGCAAAGGCTGGGCCCTGAGGGCTGAAACCCTTTCTGGTTGTGAGGCTGGGCCTTGGGGGACTGGTGACAGTCCAGGAGTGGCATCACCCTCACATGGGTCTCAGCCTACGGGGATGTGGGACCGGCCCACGCTCCTGTGTCTGCATTTTCAGTTTCTGGTGTTTCTGTAGGTCCAGAAGCCCCAAGAACAAAAGGAAAGAGAAAAATAAGGAGCGCAAGAGGTGAGATGGCAGTGGCCAGCCCTGCTGGGTTCCTTCTGCAGCCCCAGGAGGCAGCAGATCCCAGCTGGTCAGGGCTCCCAGAGCCTGTGCCGGGCCAGGACGGGTGCGGGGTGACCCTTGCTGGAGTGGGTCCGGCTGGGAGGGGACCCCCAGGGGCATCCTGCTGCCAGCAGCACCCTGTGTCCATGTCACCACCCAGCAATTCAGCCGGCCCTTCCTCCCCATCGCTGTGCACTCTGCAGGTCCCACAGTGCATCCCCGGCCTGGCGGTCGCACAGACGCAGTAGCTGCAGCTCCCACAGCGCTTCGCTCTCCTCCGATTACAGCAACTCCAAATCCCCCAGCAGGTAGGAGCACCCCTGCCCCGACCACACCACCAAAACAGCCCCAAATCCTCCCTTTTGGGGCGATGGAAAGGCAATGAGGAGGGCAGGGAGCCTTCCGATGTGGGTGTTGAGGTACCTGGGGGTCAGGATGGGGACCACAGCGCAGACCCTGGGAGGTGCCTGGAGAGCCCATCCACCCCGTGCAGGACTCTGAGCCATGGCAAGTCCTCATGGGCTTAACACAGTCTTGCTGGGCTGGAGTCCCGTGAATACATGGACATCCCTGCTGGGTTTCCAAAGCAGGTCGGACAAAAAATGACCTGTTTGCAGAGTCTTTATAAATGTGGTGCCTGGCCAAGTTTCAACCTGCAAACTAGCAAAGTCTGAAAGACAGAAAGCCCAAAATACATCTTTTCAGCCCATTTCCCTCCTTGGCGAGGCCTGACCTGCAGTTTTGGTCATGACCTGTGATTGACAACCCCATCCAAACCAGGCCAAGGGCAATGCCGTGCTGGGGCGAGTTGGCCCACGCTCACCCGCTCCCCTCTGTTTCCCTCCAGGCTAAGCCCCAAGCACCGCGAGGACGGCCCCAAGGGCAGCAGTGGCCGCTCCAGCCGCAGCCCGTCCTCGTCGCCGCGCCGCTCGGCCACGCCGCACCAGAACGGGCACAAGGGCAGCGCGCAGAACGGCCGCCGCAGCCGCAGCACCTCGCTCGAGAAGCCGCAGGATGTACGTACGCTTTTCTTGGATCATGGTTCGCTTCCCCGACTGCTTCCCTCCCCTCCTGCCTCACCAGGACCCCCCTGGCTCTCCTCTCCCACCTCATCTCCTCTCCCTTCTCCGGTCACTTTGCTCCAAGCTCACGGCGCCCGGCTGGCCGGACCAGGTGGCTCGCTGGGGTCTCGGCAGCTCTATTGGGCAAAGCCCCACCATGATCTGACTGCCCCTTCCTGGTCCCCACTGGTTTTGCAGGTGGGGGTGGCACCCAGACAGGGTGACACCACCGGACATGGTACTCGACGATGTTTCTGTAGGTGCCGAATTCACCCTTAGCGAGCAGACACCCACTTGCTCACACACTGGTGCTGCCCACCAGGGCCAGCTCTGTGCTTGGCACCTCTGCTTTGAGCCCAGGCAGCCAAGAAATGGGCAAAGCTGGAAAAATTATTTCCCTGCCACTGCCAAGGAGAAGGTGTTGACCCTAGGGCTCTGGACCATGGAGTCCTGCTCTGCGCCTGAACCTGGGGACGGGATTCGGGACAGGCTTTGGAGCTGTTTTGGTGCTGGGTGCTCAGTTTTTAGGAATTCAGTCTCCGTGGAGGCTTGTCCCAGGATTGCCAGTCCCTATCTGTGCCTCGCTCCCCGGGAAGCCCCTGCTGCTTCAGGGGGCTGTGCCCGTGATAAAAGCACTCAGGTTAAGGCCTAGCGAGTGGGTCAAAAGAGGCAGCCCCTGCTTTGCTCCTGCCGGCGTGCAGATGAGCCCGATTGGGCTCCCCGAGCAGGACAGGCCATGGAGGCAGGGCCAAGCCCAGGTGCCCCAGCGCCGTCCTGGGACACCCCTCACCACGAGCTGCCATCGGCTCTCTGGCTGTCTCAGCATCGCCCGGGGCACCACAGACCCCCTGGTGCTCCCCGTCCCCACACCGGAGAGCATCGCCCAGGCCCCCGAGCTCCTTCTGCTCCCGGGCACCAGTGGTACTTTTCTCCAACAACTTCTCTCTCTCTCTCTTTCTCTCTTTCTCTCTCTCTTTTTTTTTTTCTTTTTTTTTTTCTTTTTTTAATCCCATCTGTGTTTTTCTTTAGCCTCCCATTTGAAAAAAACCCAAACGGTAATATACAATTCCATTTCTTGCTCAGCAGAAGCAGGGACGAGGGGGAGGGAAGGGAAATGAAACGTGCTTTTTCTTTTTTCCTCCTCGTTTAGTTTCCTTTATTACGACTTTTTTTTTTTCCTTCGTGATGTACAGAAATGCAAACAATATATTTTATTTTTTTTCCTGTTGTCATTGTGTTGTTTTAGAACTTTTTGCTTTTGTGTGTGTTAATGTGAAGAAGAAAAAAAAAAACAAGCAAAAAAAGCAGATGTGTTTTCTTAATATTTACAACCGTTGAACATTGTATTTCCATTTCTATATTTTGACCAAGGGATTTAAAAGGGAAGGTAACTGTGCCGATCTAAAGCAAAAAGCTGCCTGGCTCTAGAAAATTGGGAAGCAAATTCATTTGCCGCCTCAGTCCCCAGGTAGAGGATGGAGCCAGGAGGGAGGGCTCGTGGCCAGTGCCCTTTGCAGGAGGGTGAAGGAGGTGCTGAGCCCCCTCATTTTCCCCCGTGCCAGGGGAATGCTCCAAACAGTCACTTTTGCCCCCAAAACTCAACTTCCCTTTTAAATGCACCATCCCCGTCTCCATGCGTCCCCCCACGGCTGGCTCCCCTCCATCCTCGCGCTCTCTCGTTCTTCCTCCTCTCTCCTCCTCCTCTCTCTCGTGCTCTCTCTTCCTCACACGCACTCTCTCCAGCACTTCTTTCTCTCTCTTATTTTTTTCTTTGGGCCTCTCCAAGCCGATCCCGGTGCCAAAACGACCCGACAAACCTTGACATGGTCTGCCTCCATCTGTTGCTTTACTTGCATGTGGTTTGGGACTTTGTAATGTTGCGTAGCGCCTTTTTGAGACAGCAACGCGGTGCTGCTATGTAGAGGCCGGGTGATGCACGCAAGCGAGCAAACCCGCCGTATCTGGCTGCCTGCCAGAGACTTCCAATTAAAGAAAAAACATCGAATAAGACCAAAAAAAAATTGAAAATCTAAGTGAAGCAAGCTTTATTAGCAAAGGGGTCTAAATCACATTACTAAAGAGTCATTGTCTTTTTCCCATTCTGCACTCCAAATGTGGAGATTATTGTTTTCTTTTTTTATTATTGCATTCCTGTCACTGACAATTCAGAAGGTAGGTATTTCGTCCACCTCTGCACGTTCACTTCTGCAGATGAGCCTGTTGAAAAGCACCGTAGCTTGATTTAATGTTATTTTCTCTTTCTTACTTTCTTTCTCTTTCTTTCTCTCAGTCTCTCTCTTTCTCTGTCTCTTTCATTTTGTCTCTTTTTGGTGGCTATATATAACTTTTTAATTTTGTATTTTTTTCCCTCGATTAGCTACAAAGCCATGCTCTTCTATGTTTTTTTTTTTTTTATTGTCCATGTAATTTTTTTTTTCTTTCTTTCCTGCCTTTTCTCTTCCTCGTTTACTCGTTCTGTTGGTAGAATGCATTTCTGTGTGTTTTAGCCCTCCGATTTTTGTGTTCGTTGCCATAAAGGGTACGATCGCGTCTAGTCGAATCGATTTCCTCCGTGGCTTTTGAGGGGCTGGATAACAAAGCGAGCAGAGCTAGTGGCAGCTAGAGACAAAGGGCAGGGCCGAGCCCAGGGCGTGAGATGCAGCGGCCGCGCGCGGGCACGGCGGCGCCGCCGGGGTAGCGGAAGCAGAAAGCGCTGAGTGTTCAAGTGCTGCGTTTTAGGAGGAAATCTCTTGCTATATTGCTATATCCTTTTTCTTTTTTTATGGTTGCTTTTGTTTGTCCCCTCCCAGCAGGATGGGTGCTGTGGCAGGGGTAGCTCCTGGATGCGCCTCGTGGCTTTGCCGTTCGCAGGGTCAGCGATCTCACCCCGCTCGCTCCTGGCAGCCTTTTCCCCCTCTCCCTAAAGCGAATGGAAAAGCAATAGATCGTTAAAGAAATTGTTTGAGAAAGAGATGCAGGAAACGCTTGTGCCTCTGGTGCTGGTGGCACCGGGAGGTATCCGTGGCACCGGGATGTGTCCGTGTCGCCGGTATCCCCAGCCTGACCATGCCTGACCTCCCTCGGCACAGGGCCGTGTCCCCCTGCGCGGTGCACCTGCCATGGCCACTGCTGCCCCAGGCTCTGACCTCCTGCATCATTTGGCGGCAGGAGCTGGGTTTAGGTGCCATAGAAGAGACTGGAGGGAGCTGCTTACCCCGTGTGGCTGAGGGGTCAGGGACCAGTGCAGAAACGGACTCATGGGCATCGTGCACAAGCCTATTTGGCCCCATGGCGGGCTCAGCCCTGCGGCTGCTCTTCCTACAGCACTGAGGGCCTGGAGGGCACTGGGGACAGTGGAGAGAAATCCCCAAATCTGCCCGGTGGTGAGGCAGACCTCACAGCCGGTGGGTCATGACCATGGCTGCCATTTTGGCCCCTTTGCCTTTGTCGCAAAATGGCGGTGCTGGGCGCTCCCGGCCTTCGCGTGGTGCCGGGGTGGCTTTCCATCCGGATTCCTCCCTGACAGGATATTTGCTAGGAGAATTCCGAAGGGAGTGAAGAAAAACTAACAAACAAGGAAGATTTGGGGGCTGCTGTAAATGGCAGCTTCTCAACAGGTTGCTCTCCATGGTGGCCAGCATGGCTGGTGCGGCCATCTGCTCCCAACAGCGAGGGCTGAGCCCCTGGGCATCCCCAGAGGCAACACAAGGATGGAGCCTGGGCAGAAATGATCCCCAGGGCTGGCTTGGATCAAATCCCACTGGGTGCCATGGGCAAATCCCACTGGGTGTCATGGGCAAGTCCCAATTGGTGCCATGGGCCCATGACTCGCCGACACTGCGCGAGCTTAGCCAGGGACGGGGCCTAGGCCAGGCGAGCTGTTTTGTTTTATTTCTCTTCTCCTCCTCCTCGCTCTCGTCTCTCGCTGTCTCTCGCTTTCTCTCTCTCTCTTCTCTTTCTCTTACTTTCTCTCTTGCATTTTTGTGAATCTAATGATGCACTTATATTGCCCCGCTTTTCCCTTCTCTTCATACCTTACCTACTAAAGGAGGAAATGCCACTTTTTTGGTAAGTGGATGTTAACCAAGAGGGACTTAAAAAAAAAAAAAAAAAGCATATAATGGAAAAAATAAAAGGAAGCAGAAAGCAAAGTCTGTGTTGAGTGCTGATGAGAACTTAGCAGTTCCCTGCAGAGTCACAGCTAAAAAAATCAATGAATATCCCAGGAAGATTTCAGAGACATTCGTTTATCTCAGTAACAATGACATTTGTGGAGTTTTTGGTTTGTTTTTTTTTTATTTGATTTTTCTTTTAATGTTTTCTTCTTTCTTTTGGTTTCTTTCAACCCTCTGCCCTTCCCCTGTGGCTCCCTGCCTTGCCCTCCATCGTTGCTCTGTGCTGTCTTCCTCATTTTCTTGATTTGTTATAAGCCAAAATCTGTACTATATGTAATAACTATGCATATTCAAACATATATATAGATATGTGTATATATATGTGCATGCATCTGTGTGAGCAGAGCTCCCAGCCCCTTTCTGCCACCCGGTCCCACTACCTCCAGTCCCCTTTGGTTTGTTCCCACAGTTCAGCCTGATTTGCTCCCTCTCCCTGCCCTCCCTTCTCCTCCCACCACCTCCCCTCCTCTCATCTTTTCTTTTTTTCTCCTTTTCCTCAGTTCGTTTGGGTTTTACATCCCTCTTCCTTTCACCTTTCTTCGTTTGTGCTGGGTGGTGGGCCAGAGATTTGCTTTTATCTCCGTTCCAGATGTTTGGGGGAGGTTGTTTCTTTCCCTTTGAGCTCTCCCTCCCCGACGATTTTGGGTTTCTTGGCTTTTCTGTTTGGTTTTGTTTTCCCCCCTTCCCCTCTCTCTTTGTTTCTTTTTTTTTTTTTTTGCGTTTTGCATGCGGAGACTTGCATGACCCACGTTGTTGAGGGCGAGAGGCTGAGGCGAGAGGAAGGTGCAGAGTAGCGTCTGTGTAGCCTGCCTTACGCGATGTGCGTTGACGTTGTGACTCGAGCCGCCGGCCCGGTGCGCCCCGTTAAAGACCGCTCTCTCCTTCTTTCTCCTCTCCTTCCCTCCGCCTCTCTCCCTCTCTCTGTCCGCCTCTCCCCCCTGCCAGAGGCCGCCCTCGGCGTCCCCGTCTCCGCGGGCCCCCGGCAGGAGCGAGCCGCCATCGCCCCGCGCCCGCCGACATGGCGCCCGGAGCCCCCGCTCGCCCTCGGCCGACAGGGCGGCCCGGTGCGGCGGGGCTGACAAGCGCGGCCGCCGGCACCGCTCGCGCAGCACCTCGCCGCCCCGCCGCCGGGGACAGAGCAAGGCCAGGGCCGCGGCCCCGCGGGGGACGTCGCCGCCGCCTCTCAGCCCCGCGGGCTACAGCAGCGACTCGGAGGGCTCGGCGGGCTCGCAGCCCTACCAGCCACCGCCCGGCGCCGAGAAGAACCACGGCGCTCACGCCAAGAAGTAAGGGGGGGCTCGCGGGCAAGTGGGTGCCCTTCAGGCTGCCCGGGGATCCTTGCGGGGCCCGATCCTGGGTGCTTTCGTTCCTCGGCACCTCGTTTTCCCCCTGGGCCACAAGCTCTGGCCCTGCACTGCGTGGTGCTGATGGAATTAAGTTGGGGGAATGGGGAGGATGGGGTGAATGCAGCTCACCTGAAAACCACAGCCTGTAGGACCACTTCTGATGCTCACTCTTGGGCACCCAGGAGCTTTGCTGTGTTTCTCGGCTCCTTCAGGAACACAGCAAAAGCCGTGGCAGGAAAGGTGCTTTGGAGGAGGCTGTGGCCATGGGGACAATCTGAGGACTGCCTTTTCTCTGTCCATTGCAGGGTGAAGGAGAGACACCATCGGGGCAGGCCAAACAGCAGCTCGGAGTCATCGGCCAAGCACTCCCGGCACGCATCTGAGCGGAAGAAGAGCCTGTCCCACAGCACGGGGCACAGGAGCAGCTCCTGGAGCTCCAGCGGCTCCCTGTCCAAGTCCCGCTCGCGTTCCCGGGAGAAGCGAGCAGCACGGAGCAGGACCCGGTCTCCATCGCAGAAAAAAACTGCCAGCAGGTTGGTCCCCAGGGATAGTGTGAGGTACCTTGTGGTCCACAAGCACCACAAGTGCTTCAAGTTTGCTCACCCGACCCCATACTGCTCTCCAACCAAGCATGGCTGTTTGCTCCCCCATGGTCACTAACACGTGTTGTAATTTTTGGTTTAGAGAGAAGGACAATGAGCCCCGAACACGCCACAGTGACCCTGATCCTGCCCGGGCCAGGCGTCGCTCCAGAAGCTATTCTCCCATCAGGAAGAGGAGACGTGACTCTCCCAGTTTCATGGAGCCCAGGAGGATTACAAGGTAGATCTTGGCACACACAAAATTCCTCACCCGTCCGTTATCCCAGCCCTGGAGCTAAGCTCTGCTGTCAGGGAGCCCATGGCATTGCACAGCGTGGATGGATGGATGGATGGATGGATGGATGGATGGATGGATGGATGGATGGATGAGCATCTCTGAGGACAGACAGACAGAGCCTGAGCATGAATGCAGAGGTGCATCAGGCTAGCTAGGCAGCTAACCAGACAGACTGTCTTCAATATCACAAACTGTCTTCACATTTGTCTTCACATGTGAAGACAATGTCTTCACATTTAGAAACAGAAAATACGAATTTGTTTGAAATTGTGTATGTACTGCCTCAAATGTGCTTCTCTCCTGCCCTCCGAATGCAGCTTTCTCCTCCTTGAGGTCCTATTGATTCAGAGCCCTGGGCTCTAAGGCAGGCAATATTTAGTGCCAGACAAAACACTGTATGCATATATAGTATCTCATTAGCATTCAGCGCTGGTGAGATTACTGGTGTGGAGCTGAGATTACCTCTTTTCTGACCTATTTGTCATGAGCTCTTATCAGCTGGGAGATCTGAGACTGTAATGTGAAGATGGCTGAATTTTTAGAAATCAACTCAGTAGGGGAGGATCTTTTTTTTTGTGTTGTCTGGACTGAAGTTTTAAGGAGAGGAGATAGGAGAAATAACTACTCGTATATTACTTGAAAGCTCTCTGCAGGCTTCCTCTAATAGGCCGCCTGTAAAGGATGTGGGCCAGGAAAGCTCCTCGCTGCACCAAGGTGTCTCGGGGCTCTCCGTGGGCGTTAGAAGCTGCCGGCCGTTGTGGTGCCTTTTGGGCAGGGGCAAACGGGTTAGACTGCAGGCTTGAGATAAGGAGCGAGGTGGCACCGCACAGCCAGGCTGCCAGGGAACAGGCTGCTGCATGGGGAGCCCTGCTGAGGGGAGAGCCCTTGGTTCCTGAGGGGACCGGGGCTCCTGCCATTTCATCCCTTCTCCAAGGCTTGGTTATTTCCACAAAGCCTCAGCTCCTAGAGCCTGAGGGCCACACAGATTAAGGCTATTTTCTCTTTTTCAGTCACAGAAAGGAAAGAACATTTCTAGCTCAGGCCCAGATGAAGGCAAAGGATGGTTCAGGGAGGGCGACAAGTCACAGCCCTTCTTGTTTGCTTATGGGCCAGCCCCACAGCCTGATGAGGAGCCCCTGGACTCCCTTCCTTTCCCTTCCACCCCGTCCCCAGTGCCCCCTGTTCCTGCTGGCCCGGGTGGGCTGGCACTGCGCGGTCCTGCCTCCTCCCTCAATGATGCCAACATCTCCTTCTCCATTTCATCCCAAGGTTCCTCTCGGAGAGCATCGCCGCAGGCCTGGTTAGCAGGGTAACCTCCCCCTCCTCCTTCTCCTCCTCTTCCTCATGGACCTCACTGTGTCTCCTCGAACTTGCCTCACGCGGCCTTTGGTGCTAAGCCACATGTGTGTCTCTGTCAGTGCCACTAACACCACGTGCCCAGTGTGCCCTGCATCAGCCAGGGCTTGGAGAAGGGGCCGCCTTGGGCCAGCAGCTCCTGCCACCTTTTGTCCCCTGCTGCTCCTTCTGGGGCTGCAAAGCCCCCTGAGCGGGGCAGATTCTGGGGCTGGCATCCTGCAGACCCTGCTGGGCACTCTCGAGGGTGCCCGTCTTGCTGAGTGCTGTGTGGGAGAGGGGCTCAGGAGCTAAGGAGGGCTTAGGGAGAAAGGAAGAAACCAAGGGAGGAACCACCCCAGAGGGTGCCCAGAGCCAAAAGGGTCAAGGAGAGTGTCTGGTGCTCGCTGGGACCCAGGAGTGCAGCGGCAGATGAGGAGGCAGCCTGCACATCCCAGGTGGAGGCCTGGAGGCCCCAGGCAACAGGCGGAGGACTCAGAGCTGTGGAGAGGATGCCATAGGTGGCAGGGGGACAGTGTGGCCAGCAGCAGCTCCCTACACCAGTGTGGCAGGTCCTGAGACCCTCAGCAAGGACTGGTGATGGTGGTGCCAGAGCCTCTGCCCTGCTCCTGGCCTCTCTCTGGGTCTTATCTTTGTTTCTTCCTCTGCCCCTTCTCCCTGGCCTCACTGCATCCCTCCTCTTCCCCAGGAGGCGGTGGGGAGGGTCAGGCCCCGGGGCAGGCTCAGCGCCCCGCAGCAGCCCCGCTGCCCGCCGCATCCTGCCTCTCACTAATCCCTAACTTCTCTTTTTCAGCAGCTTTAAATCTTTGGTGTCTGGGAAACACAAAAGCCACATTAACCCGCTCACTTTCTGTCCTCGTCGCTGCCTAATCCAGGACTAACCGCGCGGGGTGGCGGCGGGGGCAGCCGGGGCTCGGGGAGGCCATGGGGCCGCTCCGGGCCCGTGGTCCCTTCCCGGAGCTGCTCTGGGGCCCTCACTCGCTTCCCCTTTTCCCTTTGCAGCGCTCGCAAGCGGCCCATCCCCTACTACCGCCCCAGCCCCTCATCCTCCAGCTCGCTGAGCAGCTACTCGTACAGCCGGAGCCGCAGCCGCAGCTACGACAGCTACAGCAGCAGCCGCAGCCGCAGCCGGACTCGCAGCCCCCTGAGCCGCTCGCGCAGCCCCAGCCGCAGCCCCAGCTACAACAGCCGCAGCAGCTCGGAGAGCGCGGGCTTCTGAGCCGGCCCCCAGCGGGGACGGAGACGGCTCGGCCCCGGCGTGGGGGTCTCCTCTGGCCCGTCCCCCGAGCCAGGAGCATCAGGAAGGCGGGAAACGCCTGGGAGCTGCTGCGAGGTGGACCTGGTGGCTAGGGAGAGCAGGGGCCTGATGGAGAAGTCGGCTGGGCCCACGCACAGCCCTGCATGGTCCGTGGTGACTGTGTCCCTCCCTCTGGGACTGCGGGGACTCCGAATCTCTAGGGTATTTTGGGGTGGGCAAGGGAGGGGGGGAAATCTCTTAATTTCTGCAAGCGCTGGGGTGGGGAGGGACAGGGTGGGCGAGCACAGAGCGAGGGAACAAACTGCTTAGCAAAGACCTTGGACTGGGCAGCGCGGGGCAGCCGGGAGCCTGCGGGAGCGGGGAGCCCGCGGCCCGGCGGCCCTTCCTGCTCCGCTCGCTCCAGCCAGCGAGAACCCCTCACGCTTTCTTTTTATTTGTTCATTTTCTTTTAGCACAAGTGTATCCTTGGTGGGGTTGGGGAAGGGAAGAGGATGAGGAAGGGGTTTCTGGGGCCGGTGCTTAGCTGAAGGGAGCGATGCGACCTAGAGGAGAGCCCGGCCTTTCCATCGGCACTGGCCAAGAACAGGAATCGCTGCTTCCACACGGCACTGCTGCCTTCCCGGCCTCCCGCGGTCCTCTGCGCTTGTCCCCTTGGAGACAGAGGCAACTTGAACTTTAATGGGGGCCCTGCTAGGCACAAGTACTCTGGGAGCCACCGACGAACAAAGATCACGGCCAGCGCGGCCGTGCCAGCCTGTCTCCAGAGCCAGACGCGAGGAGGAGGAGGAGCGCAGCGTTGCTTCAGCCTCGTCAGTGTGCTCGCAGGTGGGGAGGCCCGTGGGGCCGCTCCGCGCGGCTCCTGCTGTTCTTCCCCGCTCCGGAGCCGGCCCCGCCGGAGCGGCTCGGCCACGTGCAGCGCTGGCCCGCGCCTCTCGCCCGTCCCCGCGCGCGTGGCGCTCGGCGTGGCCGTGGGCTGTGCTGGGGGGGCGAGGGGACCGTGCTGGCACCACCCAGCGCGTCTGCAGTGGGACTGAGGCGGGGCGCTTCCATAAGGCTGTGTTTCCCATGGATCTCGTTCACCCTGCACCCCCTTGCAGAACAAACTCCCGGGGATCTTCTACCCTGCTGTGGTTGTGAGTCCTCGGGGTCTCCCCTTTCCTATCCCAAAGAGACAGTGTGTGGAGGAGAATTGTGTGCCAGCTCCCCAAGGCTGGGGAAAAAACATTTTCCCCCATAGCCGGGGAAGAAGCAGATCCCCAAAGCCTCAACGCGCTGTTCTCATCCCTCGAGCTGAGAGCATCCAACCCTCTTCTCCTTGGCATTCTCATGGGCGGCAGGAGCCCTTTGGAAATGGACAGTTCCAGGGAAGAAGCCACGTGAGACTGCCCGTGAGCTGCCCTGCAGTGTGTCTCCTAACGGCCCCACTTCCCTCCCTGCGAAACTAGGAAGCCCTGGAGGGTCATGCCGTTGTCCTTGCACACTCCCTTCCTCCAACACTCCTTTCCTTAAGACACGCGGGTTCATGCATGGCACCACACTACGAAGACCCACTGCATGAAGGCACCTCCTCAGCATCCCCTGGAGCTGAGGAGCCTCCTTCAGGGGGGGATCTCCTTCCTTGAGATGCCCCTCGGGTGGAGAGTAGGGAATCCAGCCCGGCAGCCCCAGCGTCAGCGGTACAAACCCACTTCTTGCCCCACGTTGGCTTCACAGCCCCTTCTACCTCCTTATCTAAGTTCAAGACCAACTACCCAGCCCAGCCCTGTGCTTGATGCCACTTCTGGCTTGTTCCCTGGGCACTGCCCCAGCCGAGAGCTTCCACCGCTGCTGGGGGGCTGCCTCTGCTCCCCTTCCCTGGCCTCTGGGGGGGAGCTGGGAAATGAGAGCAGGACACAGGGATGCAGAGCAGGCAGGACCCGTTCCAGCTGCTCCGGCCATACTTGGTGCCATCGCCTCCCATCTCTGAGGGCAGCCCAAGTTCCTTGAGCAGCAGCAAGAACCAGCTGCATATTGGAGAGGGATGAAGGTCCCATGAGTACAGGGCTTTGCTGAGAAGCTGGTGGTCTTGCTTTTTTCAGAGCTTTCCTTCTGCTGGTTTTCCAAAAAATCCTCTTCCCAGCTGCCTGGGAGCTGGGGACAGCTCCGGAGCCCTCCTGCATGACAGCAGCCTGGGGCTGTTTGCATTTAATCCGCATGGACCACACATTTTCTGCCTCGCTGCAGAAAGACGATGCCCATGAGCCTCCTTTGGTGGAGAGAGCAGCTGCCCGGATTAACCCGTTGCCCCCAGATTGAAAGCTGGGCTTTGTCAATCCCTCTTGACATGAGTTTCCAGCCAGCCTGGCTGGCTCGGGGGGATTGGTAGGACCGAGTCATCCCTTTTGCATCCTGCTCAGCCGCTAATGCAAAGGCCTCGTTAGTCTGCGGCCGCTGCGTGATGAATTGAAGGTCTCAGGAGGGCAGGAACAGGGATTAAGCCAGGGCTGCATCTGGGGCCGGCTCTGTGGGGCTGGGAGCTCGCGGCCTGCCCGGCCACGGGGCTCCTCGTGCTGCCCTTTCCAACCTGCCCCCGGAGGAACCGGCCAAACACGGACACAGCGAGAGGAGTCGGGCCGGGAGCACGGAGAGGGTCCCGTGCTGGGGGCAGGGGCGCCCTGGGGGACCTGGAGCAGATGGGATGAGGGAGTGAGGATCACTGGGCCTTAGGGAAGCATCTCCAGGGCTTGGGTCATCTCTTGCTCCAAGCTGCCCAGTTTTCCAGCCCGTCTCTCCATGCAGCCGGTCCCGCTGAGCAGACCGGCATCCCTACGGAGGCGCCCGCTGCCCGCAGCACAACCTGCTTGCCGGCAAATGTGAGCCGTGATGAGACACGTCCCGGGGCAGCAGGCGGGGACGGGGCCTCGTTGCCATTCCAGGCCCAGAAAAGCAAAGCAATTAGAAACGGATTTCACAGGTAAGGAGCAGAAACGATTGCGCTGCTCAGTCGCTTGGCTTGTTCCAGCGTGTTAGGCGGAGCGCCCTGGGCAGGCGGCCGCGTGCTGGGACACAGGGATGCCCGGGGGCAGGAGCAGAACCGTCGGCAGAACTCGTGGCTCCTGCTGGGTTCCTGGAGTCCGATTCGCCCCATTTGCACCTGCTCGCAGGTGACACCACACCAGGAGCCCCCAAATGCCTGATCGCGTCAACATCCATGTTGAACCACCGGAGTAGGTTCATCCCGTGGCGTTTCCACCGCGGCCAAGGCGCCCGCCTGGCGCGCGGTGCCACCAAGCGCCACGTGCCGCCGCCGCAGCCTCTTCATCCCCCCGAGCCGCCGGGGGCTCCAAACACCCCCAACTCCTTCCCTCGCGCCATCCCGGCGGCCGCGCCGGCACCGCACAGACATCAGGGAAAAATTCCAGTCTTCCTCTTTTACACTCTCTGTCTCCTGCCCGCGGAGGGAGCTAACTGGAACAAATACTCCATGGGAATACTTCAGTATTTTCCTCGCGCGTGCGCTCTTTATTTATTATTTTTTTCTTTTTTTCTTTTTTTTTTTTTATTTCCGGATTGTGAGTACAGCTGTAGATTCAGTGAGCTGGTTCAATTATAATAAAATATACAGTATATATTGTAAATGACTCCGCCGGGCCTGGAGCAGATGATTCCTGGGGGGTGGCATGGGGGGGGCTCTCCGCATCCAGCCCTTCCCACACTCCATGTGTCCATCCCATGGCTCCGGCACCGGCCGCCTCCCCCATCCCCGCAGGGCTCCCCACGGGCTCCCAGCAGGATCCAGCCCTTCCCGATTCTTTTATCCCTTTTTCCACCTTCCTTCCCCCCCCACCAACTCCCTGCGGTTTCCATGGCAACACTCCGGCTCTCCCAGCGGATCCCCGGCCCCAAACAAAGGGGGCGGCCAGCTGCGGCCGCGGGGGTGGGTGGGTGACACCGGCCCTGCACCCCCTCCCAGGGCGCCTCCTCACCCCGTCCCTTGGGTTCGTGGCTCCCTGCGCTGAGTGCGCCAGGTCTCGGCTGCAGCCGGTGCCCCGGTGTGAGCCAGGACCGGCGGCCGCCACAACGCACTGGGTGCCCCCGAGAACAGCACCCCCCCCGTGCAGTGCGTTTAGGAAGGCTCCATCCTGCCGGGAAGGCTCCGGCCGCTCCAGAAGCTTCTGGCGGCGACTGGCGCGGCACGGAACCCGCCGGCCCCAGCCTCGCCGCGCGCGGAGGGCGGGAGGCCGGGAGCGGCTCCAGGCGCCATCCGTCACCGCCGACACGCGCGCGGCTGCCGTCCCGGCCGGGCGGCGCTGGCTCCCGGCCGCCTCTCGGCCCTTCCCGGGCCCTGCTGCAATTTCCATTAATAGCCAGCTGAGCCGCCGGCTAAAAATAACCGCCCGGCCTCTTCATAAGGGCCCTGCGCCGCCCCGGCGGCACTCGCCGCCCGTCGGCCGCCCGCAGCGCGCGACATGGCCGAGCGCCGCGTGCCCTTCACCTTCCTGCGCAGCCCCAGCTGGGACCCCTTCCGGGACTGGTACCACGGCAGCCGCCTCTTCGACCAGTCCTTCGGGATGCCGCACATCCCCGAGGACTGGTACAAGTGGCCGAGCAGCAGCGCCTGGCCGGGCTACTACCGGCTGCTGCCCGGCGAGAGCGCCCTGCTGCCGGCGGCGGGGCCGGCGCTGGGCCGCGCGCTCACGCGCCAGCTCAGCAGCGGCGTCTCCGAGATCCGCCACACGGCCGACAGCTGGAAGGTCACCCTGGACGTCAACCACTTCGCCCCCGAGGAGCTCGTGGTCAAGACCAAGGACAACATTGTGGAGATAACCGGTGGGTCCTGTGTTCCCAGGGTGGGAAGGGAGAGCGGAGGCCGGCGGTGGTTTTGGTGCCGTGGTGAGACCCGCCGTGCATGGGAGGCTGAGGGGGGACGTGGCTGCTGCTCCGGCAGCGCCCCGGGGCGCTGGGCGAAGGCTGCGCTCCCAACCCGACCTGATGTGCCGTGTGTCTCCAGCCCCGCAGGGCCGGGCGCCCCATGGCGGCGGTGGGCACCCATGGGCATCGCGGCCGAGCCGGTGACGCTGACAAAGAGCAGCCCCGCGCGCCCGGCTGGCCAGCGCCGCGGCTGGGGAGGAGCCCGCGCTCCTGTGACCCCCCGGCAGCGCCGGCGCCTGGGGCTGGGCACAGAGCCCCACCTGGGGTCTCGCTCGGGGTCCCGCTCGGGGCTTTGGGGGCTGCAGTCCCTGCGGCTGGGCTGGGTCCCCGCTGGCAGCAGCCAGCGCCTTGGCTTGGGAACGGTCCCGGAGGAGGCCGGGCCTGGCCCTGATTCCCGCTGCGGATGCGGGGAGGGGAGGAAACGCTGCCCTCCCTCCGCTCTGCTGCTCCGGCCGCCTCCCAGGCAGGGAACCTGGCGGCCTGTCCCCGTCCCCGGCACTGCCCCGGCTCTGCAGGGCACAGGGGAGCCCCGTGACGTCCTCCCCGCACCCCATCCCACACTCCGAACACCGCGGTGTCCGAGCGGTGCCGGGGCCGGACCCCCCTGGAGCGCCCGGAGAGCCACCTCCAACCGCGCGGCGTCTCCTTTTCCTTTAGGGAAGCACGAGGAGAAGCAGGATGAACACGGCTTCATCTCCAGGTGCTTCACCCGCAAATACACGTAAGTGCCCGAGCGAGTCCCAGCCCTTCGGGGACCTCTGCGGTCTCCTCCGGTGTCCGTGTCAGGGCACGGGATGAGGCTCGGGCTG
The DNA here is from genome assembly GCF_003342845.1 of Nothoprocta perdicaria. NCBI lineage: Eukaryota > Metazoa > Chordata > Aves > Tinamiformes > Tinamidae > Nothoprocta > Nothoprocta perdicaria. Next base: position 315,039 of record NW_020455932.1, on the reverse strand, counting down.
ACCCCGGTCCCGCGCAGCCTCCCGCCCGGGGTGGAGGCCACGGCCGTGCGCTCGTCGCTCTCGCCCGACGGCATGCTCACCGTGGAGGCGCCCCTGCCCAAGCCGGCCATCCAGGCGGCCGAAATCACCATCCCCGTCACCATCGAGAGCCAAGGCAAGAAGGCGGAGGAGCCGGCCAAGAAGTAGCCGGCCCTGAGGAGGAGGAGGAGGGAGAGAAACTGCCGCCGTCGCCACCGTCCTGCTCGGGACAGCTCCTCACGCCGCCCCCGCTTTGATCCCTGTTTTTATTCCTTGTTTTGTACTCACCCCATCACTGAGTGTCTTGAATAAATGGGAAGGGAAATGTAGGAAAGAATCAGAATAAACTGATGTGAACCAACTCGTGTCCTGTGTCCCTGGGTGGCAGGCGGGGTCAGCGCCGCGGTGGCACCGGGCCGGCATGCGCGGGCTCCCTATCCATTGGGGCTGATTGGCCCTGATGGGACATGGGACCGTCCTGCCCGCGCTCACACTGTGCCCATCCTCTGATATGCCAGGTCTCCGGTGTCCTGGGTCTCCAACATCTCTGGCCTTCACATCCCTGGTCTCCAACATTCTGGGTCTCTGACCTCTCAGGTCCCAATATCCCACAGCTCCAATGTGCTGGGTCTCCAATATCCCAGATCCCCAATGTCCCAGATCCCCAATACTGCAAACCTCAACATCCCCGGTGCCAATATCAAAGATCTCCAGTCCTTGGTCTCTGAAATTCCAGGTCTTACCACCCCTCATGTCCATCACCCTGGCTCTCCAGCATCCCATGTCCTGAGTCCATGGCTCCAGGAGCATCCCAGCCCCGGCAGCCCCTCCCGCATCCCTCCTCGCACCACCCCAGGCACCACGCGTGTCCGGGCACCCCAACCAACCCCCCGGCTCCGGCTGCAGGAAGGCGCTGGGGGAGCCGCAGGGACGGAGCGTCGCCCCTCGGACACCGTCCCGCGGGGCCGGGGCCACGCCGCCTGCCAAGGGGCTCCGCGCCAGGCCCCGCGCCCGGGGGCCGCCCTGTTCCCGCTCGCACAAATCCCGCTAATCCCCGCTCTGAGTCAGGGAGCCTCTCCGGGTGCCGCTGACCTGCCAGGAATCCCGCGGCCGCCGGCCCCCTCCCCAGCGCTTGGCAGCCCCCTGGGCCGGGCGCTGTGCAATGAGCTGGGCAGGCCTCAGCGGCCGCGCGTCCCCATCACCTCCCTGCTCCCGGTCTGCGTCCCGGGAGGCTCCTCCAGCCCTCCATCATTTTGGGGTGCGATGGAGATGGTTGCATGGGCGGGTGGGGGTGCTGTGCAGGCACCGCGGGTGCTCGGTGCGATGAGCACGCCAGGCCTCAGCGGGCACCGCTGGCGGCACAGGCAGGCTGCAGAGCCCCGAGCAGGAAGGTGTCCCGGTGCCGGGGCTGAGCCTTCCCCTGCAGCAAGATCCACGCAGGGATGGGAGCAGGGAGGGAAGCCGGGGGGGAACCGTGTGTGGGCTGGTGCGTGCGCAGGACACACGGATGGGAGACAACCCCAAAGCACGAGCCCCCCATGGATGGAGCTTCCCGCATCCCCAGGCTGCTCCCAGCACCGGGGGCCGGTCTCCGCTGCCCGGGGAGGCCATCGGCAGCGGAGCCGGCTGGCCCCGTGCGCCCGCAACGTGAGGGCACGGGGGGCACGAGGCCAGCGGGACCACCGAGGAGCCCTCAGTGGCCACCTCGACCCCTGCGGCCCGGGGGTACCCCCTGCTGCCCCACACGCACGGGGGGCGGCAGGCGCGCGGGGCCGGCGCGTTCGGCTTCACCGTTTCCAAGGGGAGGGATAATTTCTGCAGCGTGAGTCACCACGCGGAGCGGAGCGGAAAGCCCCGCGGGGAGGGAGGCCGCGCGCGCGCCCGGCCTCCGCGGAGGCCGCGGTTCAACGCGGGCGCCCGGGCACCCACCGCGGCGCCGCCCCCGCGCTCGCCTCGGCCTGCAGCCCCAGGGAGGCTCCCAGCTGCGGCCCGAGGGCCCCGCGGGGACGAGGGGGCCCCGCGGGGACGAGGGGGGCCCCGCGCGGCGCTGGGACGAGGCCGCCGCCGCCCGGCCCCCGATAAGCGAGCGGGGACACCGATAAAGTCCCTGGCCACGTGGCGCGGCGGGAGCCTCAGGAGGCGGCAGAGCCCCGTGGAAACTCGGCACATGCAAGAGAACGAGGCGGCACCGACATCAGATCTGTAAGTTTATTTGCTCAATGTACGACGGCTACATAATGACTCACATTCATGATATTCCATCACTGAGGAAAACTGCTAAGAATGGTCCGTGTGTGAAATAATTCCTTACAGAAACACGGAGTTGGAAAAATAATCACTGATTAGACCTTAAAAATAGTTCACTGCATAACATGACAAAAAGCACAAACAAAGGCTCATTCAAAGAACACAGTCATTGTTCTCCTACACTGTAATAGTTATAATTTCACCATGACGAACACCAGACATTAAGATTAAGCTAACACTGGTGTTTTCTTTTGCTTTTTTTTCCTTTTTAAAAACAAAATCATATATAATTGCATGTCACTATAGCAACATCCATAACAGATCAGTTTTGTTACGATCACTATTTGGTAGAGCAAACTTTACCCCCAAAAGAAAAATAAATTAAAAAACTTTAAAAAATTTTTGAAGACTATTTTGTCATAGGAATACATAACATCTACAGTATAAGTTAATAAATTTCAAGCTACTGTATAGAAATACGACACTAGCATGCACAATATTGTATCAATAGAGTAATGGAGCAGTAATCATTTCACTGGAGAGACAGTATCATAGGCAAGTGCATTTCTTAAAAAATGAAAGAAACCATTCAAGCTGCTTAAAAATCAAGTCCCCCACCCCCACGCCGTTTGTAGCCCTCTTGTGCGATCTTTCCTGCGGAATTTCTCTAAAGCAGCCAGAGCGAAAGCGGAAAATCAAAAACAGGTTTTGTAATTCCAGTAAATGACTTCCAAATTATAGCGCTGGGACAACACTGCTCACCGGACGCGAAGGTCAATCAGAGGGAAGAAGCCTAAGCGGATCTCGCGGTCCGCGGCGTTTTGTGGGTGTTTCTGGGCTCCCTACAGGGTGCTGCGCAGGGCCAGGCGCCAAAGCCGGCGCTTTTGGGGACCGATTTGGGAGCTCGGAGCATCCCCGGGATCGCTGCGAGCGGCAGCTCCCTCGAGAAGGGCCGGGGGAAGGTGACGGCTGCCGAGGGGCCGGAGCCGAGGCCGGCGGAGCCACCCGCACAGGCGGACAAGGGCGGCTGTAGCGCGTGTGCAACACCGCGGCGCTCCGCCTGTAGCCCGATGCAGCAAGGGACGGTGACAGGCTGTTCTACCACCCCACGGGCGCGAGTCTCCCCAGGGCGCTGCCGTCGCGGGGAAGCGGCGCCGCGCTCCCCAAGCCGGAGGGCAGCAGCGAATGTGCAAGGGGGATGCAAAAAAAAGTACTCAAAATGGGGTAAAAACTACCTGCTACGCAACTCAGGTGCCCTGGCTCCCACCCCCGGCCGAATAGGACTGACTTGGGAAAGGTTTTGTTAAGAAGAGAACTAAGTTCCTGGGCTCCCGATGTTGGCTAGAAATGTCTATGGTTTTAGCTCCTCCCTTGTGGATTTCTCTACCAAATTAGCTTCTAAGCTCCTGAAGTTCACTCAGTACACCACAAGCTTCCTCAGGAGACGGAAAGCGCGCCCGGCTTCCCTGCTGACCAACAAGGCAGCGCGAGCGCCAGATCTGCTGACAAACCTCATGGTCCAGTGGGAGAAAGTCAGGCAGAGTGAAATGGCAGTGCAATCCCTGAGGAAGCAGCTGTGGCACCTAAAATCAGGATGGTCTTGGAAATACCAAACACAGTACATGACATACAGACCTGAATTCTCTTTATTTAGTGGCATTTTAGTTGAAACACTTCCCCCCTTTTATTTATTTATTTATTTTTTCTCTAATTAAGCTCTTAAACCTTTTGCTGTGGACTAAAATAGTTGAAACAGCCGCTAGCCAAGCACCTGTTAAGCTGTTGACCAAAAAACTAGAGCAGCTCTGATGTTCCTCCTCGGGCGGGTTGTCTTCTTGCCTTGGGCGACACGGAGTAGCTAAGCCAGTCCACAGGCGAGGACTGTTAGGAAGGCAAGCCAAAAGAACTAGCAAAAGAAAACAGACAGTCAAAGGCTTGATGTCATATGGCTGTAATGTAGAAATACTGTAAACTGCGGTTTAGTGTTAATACTGTAAGCTACCCTAATAAATATCTTAACAAAAAGGTTAAGTGGCCTGAATCCTGGGGCTTTGCGAGCCCCAAATTCTTTGCTTTGCTTTTGTTCTAATATTCCTTGTCAAATTTGGGGATTTTAAGCCATGCCCTGCCAGGCAGGGCGCTCCAGAGAGACACCCTGCTGCGCGGTAACAAACACACGGCACTTGAGCTGAGGAAACAAACGCACGTAAGCCTTACTGGAACCACAGAACTTCCTTTTTGTGTTGCTTTCCTTAAAAACGAGGGCCGTTCCGTTCAAGCTATTTCACCTTAAAACCCTTTTTATTTCTAGCGATAAAGTTAAATTAAAGACAGCTCCACTTGTATTAATAATCTACAGAACAGTCCATATGCCAGTGAGGCTGCTATTCCATAACCAGCACAGCCAGCCTGACTTCCACTAGTGGTGTTTTGGCAAAAATGTCAACGAGGCAATCAAAGACAGGTAGTGGGGGTCTCCCTGGGAAGGTGTCCCCTCCCTGTCCCTCCCCCACCCCTGACCCCCCCAACTTGTGGGAAAAAAATAAAGACTGCAGTAGTTAGCATCAGCGTGCGGCTGCCAGTCCATCTGGGGGTCTAATTGTTGCCTTCGCCGCCGTCGTCGTCTTGCTGATCGCTCGTCCACAGCGTTAGGTTGTCGCGGAGGAGCTGCATGATGAGCGTTGAGTCCTTGTAGGAGTCCTCGTTGAGGGTGTCCAGCTCGGCGATGGCGTCGTCGAACGCCGTCTTGGCCAGGTGGCAGGCCTGCTCCGGAGCATTCTGGATCTCGTAGTAGAAAACGGAGTAGTTGAGCGCCAGGCCGAGCCGGATGGGATGGGTCGGCTGCATGTGCTCCTTGCTGATCTCATGAGCTTCGCTATAGGCTTTCTCCGAGGACTCCACCACGGTCGCCCTCTTCTCACCAGTGGCCACTTCGGCCAGGTAGCGGTAATAGTCCCCTTTCATCTTCAGGTAGAACACTTTGCTCTCGTACTGCGTCTCGCTGCAGTTCTTGATCAGGTAGTTGTCCAGCAGGCTCAGCACATCCTGGCACACGGCTTCCAACTCCTTCTCTATCTTCTCACGGTAGGCCCGCACCATTTCTATCTTCTTCTCGTTTCCATCAGCGGATGTCTTCTGCTCAATGCTGCTGATGACTCGCCAGGAAGAGCGCCGTGCCCCCACCACGTTCTTATAGGCGACGGACAAGAGATTCCTCTCTTCGTTGGACAGAGGCTCGTTCAGTTCTGTCACCTGTATCGAGAGAGAAAGAAAGAGGAGAAAGATTCGGGTTAAGTGGTGGTCACTTGCCTTTCCTGTCATCCCTTAGCATTCAGGTGCTCCCACGTGTCTCTAGAGCGGCGCGGAAGAGCAGAGCTGGGTGGTGAGATTCCAACTTCTCATCGGACAGTCAGTGTCATCCTACGGAGAGACGGCTGAGAAACCAGTGCAGTGCAGAGCCCCTGCAAAACGGGTGGCTTGAGCGGTATTCCAGGGACTCCCCAGCTCCTAGAAGACGAGTACTTCCAGGCCAGAGAAATCCTTTCGGAACAAGCTGCATTTCATCTGCAGAAAGAGGCGTCAGGCTTCCAGAAGCAGAGGGGAGGGACAGAGCCAAGGCACGGGTGTGCAGATATTCTAGAGTTACAAGCGAGCTGAACGGATTAACAATATGGAAAATTCAGCTGCGGGGTGTTCATCTTTTCCGTTTCCCATGAGCACAGCGCACGCTACTGAGATGCCTAAAGAATAGGCCAGATATTAAAATTATAGCTGCCTTAAGGCATCTGTGGAGGTAAGGATTTAGAAGCTCACGTGGTGACAGCATGTTCTGCCCACGCAGGCTTTTCTCCATTGAAGACAAGGGTGCTAACGCCGTGTCGCCTGTACCCGCCTCCCGCAACGCGGCAAGTTAGTCATGACGGCACCGCCGGAGCGACCAAGGATACGACGGAGCCATTCCCAGGAGGCTGCCGGGAGCTGTCCCGGCCGGCTCCATCACCGGGAAGCATCGCGCTTGCTGTGGTGGTTTCATCCCACGTGCCAGAGATCCATGGTGGTCTGGAGCCGCCCAGAGCGGCTTCCACTCATCTCCCGGGTGGCTCAGCCGTGCCAGGCGGGAGCATCCGGCCGGCTCCGCACAGCTGCTTCATTCTGCTCGTTATATTTGCACCACCCGACTAACGAGGGCTCCAACTGCCCCTCAAATGCCCCTGTGAGCCTGGGTACCAGTAACAGGCTGCTGGTGCATGACTCGCCAAAGAACCTACCCGCCCTGGCCATGCACATCCATCCTCCAGCTGCTGCTTTCCCTGGGTACTCCCAATGGAGTAACAGGGCAGATGTGGCAGGATCCTCTAGCTCTCCCCCGTGCAGTCACTGTCTATGAACACTAGATACTGGTTGGGTCCAGAAGGGTTTCTGCAAATATTGAGTCATTTTCACAAGCATTTACAAGGACGGGGTTTGCTTTCGGCCTTGACACCGTGTTCCCGATGGTGTCCAGGAAGCCAAGGCCTCCTGGTTTAGGATGGACTTAACGACTCCATTCACTCTGCCCTTCAGCTGAGGGCATCTGCCCAGACTGAATAAAGACACTGTGGCTTGAAGTCGTTTTTGAAAGGTACACACTATTTTTGAATTTTTTGAAATTTCTGAATCAGCACCATAAGGTGCCCCCTGCTCTAGAGGCTCCGAGTTGTCCATCCCAGGAGATACTCCAAACTTGGCTGCACAAGCCCCTGTGCACAAGCACACCATGACCTAGGCAGCCCTCCTTCGAGTACAGGAGTTGGACTAGAGACCTCCAGAAATCCTCTCCAACCTCAAGTATTTTCTTAGCTCCTGGCTCAAACTCAAGAGCGTCTGGCAGAAGCCACACTGAAAACTAAACTACAGCAGCAGCAAGGGAGTCGCTGATTCCAACAGTTTTCTGTCTTGACACCAATTGTGAAGGTTCATAACCAAATGTGGTCTTGTTTTTAGCAAGAGGCTCTCTCGTTATCATAGAGTGGGCAGGGACACTTCAAAGCTATCCCCAAACCAAGTTTGCAGGTATTTATCATGGGAGAAAGTGTACCTTAAAAGCAGAATTATTTCCTCTTGCCAGAAGGATCTGGCAGGAGGACAAAATTTACTAAAACTACAGGGAGCTTAGCAGGATTAGCTTGCCTTAAACATTTTACACTGGAAGCTATTAAGGATTATGGAAGCAGGTTGCTTGTCCAAATCCCTTCAGCAAACTGCCGGACAGATGGAGCATACCCACCTGTGGGGAGGCAAAAATTCCTCCCAGGAGCAAACTGGGAACTTACCAAAGCGCAGGGGACACCTAGTTAATCCCATGACTCCTTTCTAACTGTCCCTGGGTTCTCGGGAACATAGAGCACTGCAGTGATGCCTGGAAGAGAAGTGTGAACTTGGATCATGGATGGCGATAGGAGAGTGTCCCTCAACGCCAGGAATGGGAAGGGAAGAGCCCACAATTCCCCCTCTATTTTGCTTTACAATTAAACCAAGAAAGAAAAGGCGTCCAGCACCTGCACTCCCGTCAGGAAGCTAAGAAGGAACATGAGCAGGACAGTGGACAGAACGTGTTCAGCTGCCCTCATTAGAGACCCCTGATCACCCTGCCTTTAGGGAAATGCCACGTCTTGGGCTCCCGCAGCAGTTTGCCACGTGAACGAGGGCCTGCGCCGTCGCTGCAATCCCGCTGGTCAACCAAATGCTGCTTTTTCCCCTGCACGCAGCAGGATATCAAGAGAAGAGCAGACTCGATCATGTTGGAGGCTAAAGAGCAGGCTCCAATATACTTAATTTATAGCACTGCATGAAGCAGATGCCTCTGCTGCTGGTAAGGCAATATCCTGCATCAAGCCTAGCTCACGTTGCAGAGGGCACATTCCAGCCCTTTCAGTGAATCTTTGCTATTGTTTCCAGCATCTGCATTAATATTGCTGCAACTTTCATCTTCTCAACCCAAATCCTGGAGGTGGTATCTAACCTTCCCCAAGAAGGGCAACACCCTCACGGAACAGAGCAACCCTCCAAGCAACTGACCATCCAATGACATTCCCATTGATGGGAATCAAATCAAGCCTTAAAATAAAAGCCAGCTACATCCCCACAGTCACAACAACCTCCACCAGGGCTGCCTGCCTGAAAAGCAAGAGGAAAAACATCAGTGCTCTGTTGTGACAAGCACCACTGCAAGGCCAACTGCAGACATCCTTTTGGGCAGACAGTCTTCCAGGCCGGTGTATGGCCAGTGTGCTGCTCTTCCAGAATAACCTTCCATTTAAGGCTCAAGACTTAAGACTGGGACATTCTTTTTGCTTCCCATTTCCATACAGCACAGCAGGATCAATCCATTTGCTGCAGACCCTTCACAGAGTGGAAGGAAAACCAAGTTTCACCAAGGAAGAGCGGGTTCTAACCCAGGAAGGGCTGAGGAAAAGCAGAAGAGTAAATATCAGTGCTCCAGCTTCTCGTGCAACAGAGATGCTGCAGTCTGACTAACAGCACCATTTCGTGCAGCCAGAGACTTGGAATATCGAAGAAATCACAATCTGGGAGTCAAAGGGCTTGGTAGGAATAGGAAGCCGTGAGCTCCTGGCTGGAAGGCTAGCTGCTCTCTGGAAACTCAGTCACTTCAGGGTTCTTCCCTGGCTGAGAGGCCTCCCTTGGAAAAGCAGGACTTGCACTGCAGATCTCAGCAACCTTCAAGCCCCATTTCACCCTTGTGGCCTTGCAGATCAACAAGGTAGGGTGGGCAGGAGATACGTGCATTGGAGATGGAGTCCAGCCTTGCATGTACCATAACAAGCTAAGTACAAAGAGCTGCTCCACACTCCCCTGTAGCTGGAAACTTGATGAATGCAAATCTTTTAGCCATTTTAGAAAAAAAGGGCACTTTCACCTCCCACAAAACAAGCCCAGCCTGCAAGCCCAGCTCTTCATTTATGCAGAACAGCAGCCTCTATCTGCTGCGGTGCCTCTAATCTCCACCCAGCTCTGCAGACACAGTCTCCCTTGCAGGGTCTTCGCCCGTGCTCTCCTGCAACACACCAGATCCAGCGACCCACACCAGATCACCAGATCCTCCTGCAACACCCGCTGTTACCAAGTTCAAGGGTGCTGCAAGTTCCAGCTGGGTGCAGAGACCTGTGTGCCTTTAAAGCGCTCCGATTTGTAAAAACCCTCTAACTTCAGAGGCAGTGAAACCACAGCGAAGGTTCTCCCGATTTCTATATTACAACTGTGAGCTCTGACTCAGCACTACATCCAAATCCTGGCAGGCTCCCAGCGTGCTCAAATATCGCATTGCGGCCAGGCGAAGGTTCAGCCTCGCGCGGAAAAGTCAGGGAGCAGGCAAAGCTTTTGCCTGCGCCTAATCGCGAGGTCCGTTCTCTCCAAAAGCCCAAGGGTTGGTCCTGCTCCATCTTCTTTCCAGAAGTGTCCCAATTAACAAGTTTCCTTGGGATTTATGAGAGAAGTTCACTGTTAGACAAGCCTGTTGGTGGCTGCTTAAGGAGATTATTCCAGGACTCCTTACCCTGCATTTCTTACCTTGCAGCAGGGCAAGCCTGGACTAATCATTTTTAGGTGAACGTTGACTCTTTGGGTAGATAGTAGCTGTAATGGAGACCTGTCGAGATTTACCTCTGCCTGCATATCCCCAAACAGAGGGATTTTCACTGTTTTTGTACCAAAGTGCCCCCATCCACCCATTTATGATTGCTGCCTAGTTTTGATGCCTTATCTGAAAACACAAGAGCAGCAGCTAAACACACCCAGGGACTCTTCTCCTCGGAACACCTCGCAAACATTTGACAGTTTAATCCTATTTGTAAGTCTCAATATTTTTGCTTTTTGGATCACCAGAAGAGATATTGAATTCCTGAAGATGCTATTTAGATACCTAAGAAAGAACCAACCTTTCCTGAAGGCAAATACAACCATGAGAACTCTGAAGTGCCCACAACATGTCCATACCCTTCACGGAGCAGTCACCCATTACTGTGGTGCTGTGATGCTGCATGAGGCTAATTTACCATCTGATATTACACACAATCAGTGAGATCAGCATACATCCATCAGCAGTTCCTCTGCTCCATAGGTCACTCAAATATCTTCAGTCTTTGTCCAGAGGGTCACTTGCGAGTCCAGCCTTCTGTTGCTCTCCTGCTTGGGGCTAAGCAGGAAGAACACGGCCCCAGGATTAGCTTTGAACGCAGCCAGAGCTCATCATCCATCAGGAGAAAGAACTATTTCACCCAGAGCATTTCAGTCTTCACTCTTCCATCCACGGTTTCTGTTCCACATAATTAAGCATATTGCCTTTCGACAGAAACCCGCGTAACTGCCTTGCTTTCCCTCCTATGCAATCTGCTAGTCACGCAGAATCTGCCCTTTTTGCTTTCAGTTTTTAAGAAGCAGCCGTGTTCCTGGAGCAAAGCAGAGGACCTGAAACTCCGTCTTCATGAAGCCACCAGCCATGTGAGCAACCAGTGGGGAAGACACAAGCGTTCCAGGTATATCAAACGGGCCACCTTGCGAAACTATTAAGGCATTAGGAAAACACGATGGCCAAAAGGGTTATCCTCCCTCGACACAACGTAGGTGCATCAAACTAGATCTAGAGAAACCTTCTCATATTTCACTGGCTCTTTTCCACCTTTGTTTTCGTTTTTCCACTAGTATTGTATTCATATAATTAAAGTGGTACCATTGCTGCCCTTGCCAACCTCCGCCCTGTGCTCACGTTTTATCTGAGTGCTCCCAGGGGAATTTTAAGCTACAGCTCAGACCCTTCCCTCGTCTCAGTCAGAAACGCACAGGAAGCCTGCGGCCAGAAGTTAGTTCCTCACTGCTGTCTTGTTTGACTCTTTCAGTATGAATAATATTATTCTAGTTCCTAATTTTAAGTTCCCAGAGCCTGCTTTCATCACAAGACAATAGTCAGTAGCTGGAAACTGTAGTAAGAGATGGTTCTGCCATTAAGTTTCAAATTGCCCACAGCAAACCAAGGAGTAACGTCTGGAAAGTAAGACTGGGTTACTGGCAGCATAACTGGATCTCAGAGGCTGCGTAGACACTCCAGACACTGATCAGGGCTTCTGCGTGCCCCTACAGCTGAGAACAAGCTTTCATCACATCCCACAGCCTTTATTATTCAAGGCAACTTTGAACCACCTGGGACAAAGTCTTCAAATTAAAAAGCAAAAAGTCTTCAAATTAAAAAACAAACAAAAACAAATTAAAACCAAGAGCTCATTTCATTGACCTCTGTAGCTTATTAACTACTTAAGCCACTGTGAACTCTGTCATACCACATACAAGTTTGATCAGTTTTTGGAGCCTGGAGATTCACTGCAGTTTCAGTCTTGCTCTGATGAATTGAAGTTACAGAAAGGGCAGTTTCAACTACATGGAGTCATTCCTGCCTCGTCTGTCACGTTCCGCATGTGGAAGGAAGGTCATAAGGGACCTGAGAGGAGAGAGGGACAAAAGCAGAGCTCTAAGCTGCTCCCTTTCTGCGTGCACATTCTTTATCTGCAGTGCTGCAGTCTCAGCATTTGGTCTAACCGTTCCAGCACCAGGAGCCCTGGATCTCACCCATCCGCCCATCGGTTTCTTCTGGAGCTGTTGAGATAAGGCAAGTACAAGGGGGCAGCCGTTGGGCTCTCAAGGCACCTTCCAGGTACGTTATTAGACCTTGCAATCCAACAGGGCTATTGATTTGAGAGACAACCCAGACTTCACAGTAGCTCAAAGGAACAACCTGAGCTTCCTAGCATGGTCACTCGCACACATTTCAAGTTCATCTGTGTAAAGCTGAGAACTACTTCTGAATTAGCATTCTAGTCTAATTCCAGTGAGTTCCTTCTATAGCTAGTATCTGGTTTTTGAGTTATTAAGAAATTTAAGCCTGAATTCTTCTCGTGGCCTGGATTCCTTATTACCATCCCAATTCCTACCAGCCTCACCAAAAGGACAGCCCATTAAACAAGATGAAAACTGGTTCATAGGACAAACTGTTTCATTGTCTTGCTGCCACTAGACACCTTGCACTCATTCAATAAACACTCTTAGGGAAAATAAGTGATCTGTGCTGGTCGAGTCCCCTCCTGCCAGCAGATGGGAGAGCAGCAAACAGAGCTGGAGCAGTGGGAGCAGTTAAAGGGGCTGTCACTCAGGGCTCATCACGCCGTCTCTGGCAGATGGGGCACCAGCACCTCTGCCTGCTAACTACAAAGGAACAGAAGGGACGTCAAGTTATTCTTTCCCCGGGATACAGCAGCCTGGCAAGCAACATCTGCCCCCTTTTGCATTTCTGCAGGCACCTGAACAGCAGGCCAAAATCACCACCCCGCCCCACCGCTCAGCGGCGCGGGGAACTCGTCGCTGTTAAGGTTATTGAGTGTTCCCTGCCTTTGCTACCTGCCTTCTGCAGAGCGTGGGGTGTATCAGGCCATTCTGCTGCCACCAGCACTCAGATATGGTCTTGGAGAACGACCGAAGTTTTCAGAAGAGGTTCTTTAATGAGAATCCCAATTAAGGGGCTTCCAGAGGCTTTTATGAGCTGCTTGAAGAAACTTCAAAGTGTCAGTTTAAAAGCTCTTTGACAAAGAGTGCTGCTCTTTCCTCCACAGTATTTCAACACAGGTTTAGAGACTTCATTTATTTTCCATTCAAGCATTATTCTTCAGACATTGAATCCACTTACAGTCTTCTAAGCTGAAGAAGCCGTGCACAGAACCCATCACTGGCTAGTCGAGTCCTAACACTTGATCAGCACTGCAAAGGACTCATTGTTTTACTAACCTGAGGTAAAATAATAATAATAATAATAATAATAATAATAATAATAAAAACAAGACGGACTCCTGCTACTCCAGTCACACAAGTGAGGACAACCCAATAAGTCAATCAAGATTCACGAGAAAAAGAGGTGTTTAGTCCTACTAGGGGTATTAGCTACTTAAAGATTTACCTCACAGCTTCCCAGAGTACTAATCTGCCACAGATATTAGAGTTTCCCTTCTCCGATCTCACTGTTAAGTAGTAAGGATCCTACTACCAGGTCATTAAATCCTTCCTGGCGCTTCAAGTAACCAGGCCAATGTGAGAAGCTTGTCCTTAATCAGGGACTCAACAATGAGAGTGTGATGCTGTACCCATTAATATTATTCGCAAGGACAAAGCAGAGAGGAGAGAGCAGACGTGCCCCCCGGGCAGGTTATCTCAAGTAAGGCTGAGAGCAGTTTCTTCTTGCTGGAAGTTTCAGCTTCCTTCCCTGCTTCCCTGGACCTGCCCAGCAGTGCCAGGCTGTGCACATCTGGATGATCCACTTGAGCCTGCTCAACCAGGGCAAAAGAGGCAAGTCTTGGCTTCTTACATCACATATTCCTGCTAGGAAAATCCACTGTACTGCTGCAGTCTGCAAGCGGCCACCACAGCAGAACGAAATGGGAGAAGTTGCCACCACACAAACTCCCTGCAGCTGCTAATTAAGCTTTTAACTGTTTCATTCCATTACTTCAAACACTTGAGGAAAGTCTGCTCACTGTATGTCAAGGAAAGGTGCTGGCAGTGTAAATAAATAAATAAACCCACTTTCTCTGGGTCTCTTAGTCTGCAGATTTGGCAGATCCTTTCAGAGCCTGAAATGTGTTCCATTAGATTAAAGGTTTTCCAGAATGCCCAAGCAGCCAAGTGGACTCCTGCACACCAGCTCCCCAACAGGTTTAATTTCCACATCGGTGACTAAGGTCATCCTTCCAGATGCACTTACCTTCCCACCACTTCAGGAAGTTCAGGCTTGACCTTACACACCTCTAGTGAGGACAGTTTTCTGAAATGAGCTCATAGACCAGAAATTTAAGTTTTTATGCTAGCAACATTCTAAAGCACTGCATCTAATTTCATACTTATTGCTATGAGAAGAGTCAGGTTCCTGTTCTAGATCTGAGCGCACATTTAACTGCCCTCGCCTGGTTCCAACCATCTCTTCCTAGCCCTCATTTGATCTCAGTTCACCCCAGTAACAGAGCCCTTCAGGCACTGACACCTTGCCACTGCCGAATGCAAGACACCAACAAACGCAAGCAGCCAAACTCCCAACTCCAACACAACGAAAAATCCATCAAACGTAACAAAACCCAACAGCATGAAAAGGCAGAGCTCCTAGACTTCCTTAGCTTGGTGTAAATCAAAGGCTGTTAATCTTCCCCAGGCCTCATCCACTGCTGAAGCCCAAGCGTTAGCCTTTCACAAGCACAGATCCCCTGCAGCAGTTTCGTGGCGGTCTGTTAGCATCCAGCACAGCAACTGCTTTTCCAACTGCTATTAATAAACTTTCTGCTGCAGAGAACCACAACTGTCCAAACAGCAACATGTCCCTCAGCAACTGAGTGAACTCTGAAGCTGAGATTCCTCACTGGCATTTTCCTTGAGCCTTACTGAAGACACCTTAGACCTGAATCATAAGCACAGTGACATGCCAAGTAGTTGTCTGATACATAAGCACAGACACCAGGCCTAACTGACTGAAAATCAGAGGGACATTGCAAGCAATTAAGGCGTGTTTTGTACTTTGAGCTTTTGCAGACTTGGCACGTTCAAGTGCAGAAGTCTCAAATACCCATAGACTGACTCAGTTCTAACCAACACCTCCTTTGCACAAGAAAAACATTAAGCATTCTCATTCCTAATCTACGGACCCTCCTAAAGGAATCTCAAGCCACCAGTGACACGTTCTCTAGTTACTCTCCGCTGCTATTAACTAATACTCTGCCTTCAGTCACCACATCAGCTTTTGGATCAGTATCAGGTTTGTTTAATACCTAACTGGGCATGTGCTGCGTCATTCCCAAGACATGACTAAGCCTCTTTGACACAGAACAAACTACCACCTCGTCTCCCTACTGACTTTTTAATCTTCCTTTATACCCTGCAGCTGCTTCGTATCACCTGCTCAATAGATTTTTGGGGGCTGTAGCCACGCTGTCATTGCTACATTTTCAGCTACGTGATCTCACCATGTTCCCAGCCTCAGAGCACTCCTGAGCCTACTTGCAAAGCAGGTTCCAGCCCACCTAGGACAGGGCCAGCATGCAGTAACTGCATGTCTAAGTAGCATTATCTGCTTAATAAAATACTAAATACTAAAAAATAAATTGAGGTTCGGGGGAAGTTTATATCAAAATAGGTTGGCAGAGGCTATATATATATATATGTATTCTTTTAACATGAAGTACATGAAAGTGTTATTCCAAGAGCTTGCCTTGTCGGTGTTTCCTGCATCCCTGGATTTGCTGGCTCACACAGCTTTTTGCTTCTCTTTCCAGAATATACTGTGTGAGTGTTTCCAGACTCCACCGAGCAACTCTCAGTATGGCAGAAATGATGATACTGCAACTGCAGCGAGATGCCTCCATGGATATGAAGCCCTGCGCTCCATCAACCCCAGCTCCTAAGAGAACAACAACCTCCTAAGACCGAGCCTGCCGAAGGCAGCAGTGTGCACAGGGCTGGAGAGAAGGAACAGCTTAAACCTGCTGTCACGGAGTCCTTGCACAAGCTGCAAAAAGCCGAGCTGCTCCTGAACTCCTCCCCCAAGGCAGGCTTCCCACTTGAGGAATCCTGTGACGACACGGGCTCCGTGCTGGAATGGCAGCAATGCACAGAGCTGGAGGGTGGGAATCCAGAGTCTTGACATCTGGATTCTGAAGATGGCAGTCAGGCCTTTTACTTAAAGTGATGTGGACACTCGAGTGAAAGTCCTTGTTGTCATCATTTTCCTTGGTTTTAGAATGGGATGAAGGACTGAGTTACATAAGCTCAGCAGCCAGCTGGTTGCAGGTTTATATCCTTCCCTTTCCTGCTTGTTCAAGGCTAAGTGCAGATTTATAGTCACCCACGTGCCACTCTAGAGCTCAACTCTCTCCATTTGGGAGGAGGAGGAGGCAGGAGGAGGCAAGACCTGATACCAGGAGGGGTCTGTCCTGGACTTTACTAATGTTGGGGCACAGCCAGGAACCCACCCGGGAACCCTGAGCCAGGAGCTCTTGCAATCTCACTTACACAACCTGAATGCTTCTTTACAACCAAGCCATAAATGTGTGGTATTTTCAAGCAGTGCAACATGAATCACGAGCTGGTTTGGGATTAAAAGCAAGCCATTTTGTCTCCACAAGGGAATCGCAGTTTCCCGCACCCAGAAACATGGCAAGCTTTCCAGAGGGAAGAGGACAAACAAAGCCTGGCAAACAAGAGCAAAGGCAGAACATTTTATCTGACTCTGCCAGCATGACACCGGCCTGTGGCTATTTATCAGAACAACATCTTGAAGCTAAGATCAAGGCTTCAAAGACTGGAGGACAAGAGCATTGCATCCTCACCAGAACATCAATAAATTCACAGCTACTTCCATTTCTTTTTAGCAGGCACTAAATATGTGTCCAAGCTATCACTTCCCAGCAAAATGACCACTGCTTGGAGAAACTGATCATCAAGTAAATAGTTGCTACTGTTTTAAGGGAGTTTTTGCTTTTCAGACATAAGGTTTTAATTTGCCCACAGTCATATGAATCTAATAGGAGGGAAAGAAGATTTCAGCCAAAGACAAGTTATATTACTCATCTTTCCAGTGAACTACAGAAGTTGGTTAAGGATTGCAATCTTCCAGAAGGGAATAAAGAAGCTCTAGATAGGAAGGGAAGGAAGGTCTAAGCTGGCTCCAAACCAGGTAGCAAAAAAATATTCAGAATAGCTCTAGCTTCAGAAGGAGGAGGAGGGAAGAAAGAAAAAGGCAGCAATAAAAAAACTCGTCTTTGAGTTGGGGAGCATTGAGGCGTAGAAGAATGCCTGGAAGCATCAAGGGTGCACTAGCTATCCAGAGATGACTAGAGCCCTAAATCCCAGCCCTGCTGCAGTAAAGTGGAAGACGCCTGTATCCAATCAAGAGCCACGGAAGTGCTTGGGAAACCAGGCAAATCCTGTTTTACCGTGCTTTGTGCTGCAGTTATTCCATGAAGTGTTAATGCTTCGCTATCAATCACAGGTCAGGAGGTGGACTGAAAGCAAAAGTACTTTCAGATGGGTAGGGTCCTAAATGTCCCCAATATTTTACCTACTATAGGAAGGTGCTCTCCACTCCAAACAGAGGAGGTTTCAAACAATACTTCTGTACTTACCACTGAACAAGCTGGTATCTGATTAACATGCATTGAGTAGCTAGTTCTGGTCTGAAAAAGTCTGACATTTCTTCTTCTCGTCAGACTGGTACTGGGCTCCCTGGACAAGGCAGAGGAGCAGCACCAACAAGCCAAGCAGCGCTCAACTTCCAGGGACACGTCTGAGTTCAAGAAACCCCTCCCTACAAGCATCTGGTTACTCAAGCACTGGCAATTGGAAAAAGGAAAGGTTCTTTCTCCTTTAAATATGTACCCTTTCCCATAACCTTCTATGCGCTCATTTGCATAAGGTTCACTTACCATGAGGTTGCTTAAAAAGGAAGGCTGATGAGCAGAGTTGCAGAGTGGGTGTGTGATACCTTGCTATGCTGGCTACAACCAGGTCTGCCACTGTTCATGGACGTTTCTCCAGGTAGGAAGTGTAGGCTGTCACCATCTTCTCTCAGCCACAGCAGTTACCTTGGCCCCTGCTCTGCAAACCGAGTCCCAAGGGGTCTTTCTTCACCAAGGGTCACAGCAAGTAGGGGATCAATTCCTAAACCTAAACTGAAGCTGCATCACCCAATCTAAAAGGTAAATGTGAGGTGCACACCTTACCTTTGGGGATGTTTCTTGATGTGAAGATCTTACTGCTTCATTCTACCCACATCCAAGCGACTCCACAAACCCAGAGATGCCGTCCCGGCACGTGCTCACCCACATCCTCTCAGAGCATGTACCAGCTCTGAAGGAACGCCAGCTCTTCAGAGATTTAGTAGAGGTGGCCATATTTCACAGAATGGTTGAGGCTGGAAGGCACCTCTGGATATCCTCTAATCCAACCCCAATGCAATCAAAGATACCACTGGCCTTCTTGTCCACCAGTGCACTTTACTGGCTCATGGTCAACTCAGACTCCCAGGTCCTTCTCTGCAGAGAGCTGCCTTCCAGAGCACTGGTTAATCCAGAGATCCTCTACAGGCTGCAGGAAACCATCAGGTTCCAAACCCTGTGAGGCTGAGTCTGCTTATTCCCACCCAGAAGCCATGCTGACCATGCTCCTGACCACGCTTCTAACACAGCGGCCACAGCAACCCACGCACGGCAGTGGAAACAGCTTTAAGTGATGCAAGCCAGTAACAGCAAAGAAATGGCGCAAAGGAGAGGAAGAAAAGGAAAAGAAAAAAAAAAAAAGATGAGAGATCCTCAAATTAAGGAAATGTTTCCTGCTACCAGCAATAAGGAAAGGAGACTTCACCAGCTTGCCTGAGGACAATCCAAATCCCAAAGAACATCCACCAGCAGCCCTAGATATCGCCTTACCATAGGAGCAGAGCAGGCAATAGGATACACTACTATCTGCACAGCCCTTACTTCTCTTGCAGGCATCATCCAGTAGGTTAATGAGAACTGGTAACGCAATGCCAAACAACATGGTCCAGTTCACAGGAGGCAAGCCAAGAACACAGGATATACGTTCCAGTGGTCCAAAATAAAGAGTTTCTGATTCAGAAAACACTTCTGGAATTGAAGTTCTGTTTCTGTGGTTGCCCTTAAATTGCTGTTCCTATAATTTTTAGTAAGCCTGAGTTCACATCAGAGTGCCCTAAGAATCTATTCCAGACAGTGACTTTGAGATGAGCTGGTGAACAAGGCTTGAGGAGACAGGGCTGTCCATGCACATTATTTATTGCATGGTGTTCCAACAAGGTGAATCTCCCCTGAGCCGACCATTTTTAACCATGAGCACAACCAGCTCAAGCAGAACCAATCCCTCCAAGAAAAGAAAAAGGAAACACTGAAGAGAAAAAAAAAAAAAAAAAGAGAAAAACCCTAAAACTCCCACTTTCAGAGACAGTCACAATCTAGAACTTTTATTGGCCAAGGTCGTTAACATCCAAGAACAAAATGTCTAAGGGCTCTTGGAAACAGGAAAGCTCTTGGGTAATGCTCTTCACGTACCCGAGTCATTGGGAGTCTTGGAGGAAGATTCAAGAGTTATGTTCTCCACTACAACCTCAAGGTCATTTTAATTTAGTTAATAGAATAGTATAATATAGTTTTAAATAGCTCTTTTTGAAGAGCTATTTCCAATAAAATCCATACCTAGGTGCTACACTTGGCCAACTGAGGGAAATCCATCCATGGTCTTGTAAATCAGTGGCTTCTTCTAAAGCCTGTACCTGAAGGAGTATTAAAAGCTTAAAGCAAAAAGTCTAAAAGCTTGAGCTGCTGACTAGCCAAGTAACATAGCAAATGTAGGTATCACCCCACTGTATTTATGGGCAGGACACTGTGGTACCTGTCACAGCCTAGTGAAGACGTGCAACTCAGCTCGAGTGTCCTGAGGTTGATTTTAGTAAACGCAACACCAGGACAGTCCAGGCTGAGAACCGGTACCAGGCCAGAAGTGCGGCCAAGAAGCAGCTGGTGACAACAGCCACCCCACGCCAACCCCGCAGATCTCTGCAGAGGAAGCCCTGCTCCCTGCTCATGAATCACCAGCTCAGACAGACCCATCTCCTCATCACGCACACAACAAAAGCACAGATGCAAAGCCAGAAGAGCCCAGATGGGCCGTGGCACTGCCCACAGTCCCTTAGATGCTTTGTGCAGCTTAAGGCAAGGCCTACAGAGCAGCCCTTCACTTGCAAGGTTGCAGGGAAGCTGCTTCCCTGTAATCCCAAGCCCAGCTCACCCCATGCAAGCTCTCTGGCTGCCACCTGATGAGGCTGCTGAGGGCCATGTCGGAGCCCTCACCTACTAGGAAGTGCCTTTGGGCTCAGAGCCAAGCAGGCCTTGGCACACACACCACCTGCACGCAGGCCCGAACACTTCGGGAAGGCTGAAGAGTACAGTCTACCTGCAGGTACCAGTGGGTACGTGGCCTAAAGGTTGTCCCACAGGAGACACCACAAGGCTGAAGGGCATTCAAAGCACTTGCACCAATGGCAGCAGCAAGAACACCACCACACACTGTAGATGCCAACAAATCTCCACCTTGGTGCTGGAAATTGCTCCTCCGTGGCCTTCCCTGGCTCCCCTGGGAAGTGCTACTACAACAGCTTACAATCCCTGCTCTACAGCCTTGGCTCTGCCTCCATCACAGATGGCCGGCACAGCACTTCTCCGAGGGAAGCCTTTCCCTCTCCCCTTTTTGTCTCCATTCCACAAGGAGAAGTGAACCAGCTCCTCAGCTCTACTCTCCCACCCTTTCACTCTTCAGATATCTGGGGGATTTGCATTCGGGCTGCCTCGACCCTTGCCAGGGACAAGTCTGGTCTCCACATGACAGTGGACAGTTCCCGAGGGATGGATGTCCGGACAATCTGAGGAGGTTGGCGACGGGTTTTGGTACAACCTGCGCGATGGAAAGCCTGCAGTCCTCCCACTGGCTCTCCTCCTCCACACAAAATGGCCATTCACTACATCAAAAATATGCTGCATCTAAAGCTTGGGCAACAGCCTTCTGTCTTTTATTTGTTCACTTGGTTTTATTTATTTATTTATTTAGCATTTCTAAGCCTTGCCCCTCCACTCACCACTGCAGCTATCAATCCTCACCTACGATACCACCTTTAATGCGAGGGTGGTTTCCCACAGCCATGAAGCAGCTGGGTGGTCCTCACAAAAGGGGCCTTTAGGCAGGCCTAAGGAGGCTACCACACGGTCCCATTCCTTCCAAATGGATTGGTGCAGTTTAACAAGCTGTCTAAGCAACTTATTCCCTACAAATGCCATTCCGATACCTGAGCAGGTAAGATGGCTGCTCCTGTCTCAGAATCCATGGGAAGCCTGTTGGACAGCACCTGGAAAAGGTTTCTGGAGGATGTGAGACCTACGAGCAGCACCTTCAGAGCTGCTGATTTTGGCAGGTTACTACTACTGAGTGCAGAGAGGCCAAAGCCAGAGCCTTTTGGGAACGAGCAGCACCAGCTCCAGGCCAGCAACACATGATCCTACTGCTCGAGGGGGGAAAGGGCTCCCCAGGCAGCGCGCAGCCCCGGAGCTTGGCACAACTCCACCTCCAAAAAGCCTCCATCGCCGCTCCGCAGCTAATGGATATTGATCCGGAGCCCTGGCGCGAGCAGCTGGGTCAGACTGCAAACTTGAGCGGGGCTGGAGCCAGAACGGCAGCTCGCTTCAGCGCCTGCCATTAGGGCAGCACACAGGCACTGCAGGGGGGAGACGGGACGAAAAGCGCTGGCGCTGCGCGGCACGAGGCAGGCTGCGATGGCAAGATCTCCCATGAATCCAGCCCCTCTTAGGGCTGGTTTTAGCCCCCTGCGGACAGGGCCAAGGTGAGAGACCCCCAACGGACACAAGCAAGGTCATAGGGATGCACAGGAACGGGGATGGAACGACAGGTTCGGTCCTGCCTGCAGAGAAGCCGCATCACCCCTGAGAGGAGGCTTAACCTTTTGTTCCCTGCAGAAAACCCAGGGAATTGTGTTCTGTGTTTTACCCAGACATCTGTAACCCCAGCAAATTCAGCAACTCAAATAATAAGCCCAGTTCTGCAGCAGCAGTTACCCTGCTTGCATGCACCAATTAAGGACACTAGTGGCTAATGCAGCAAAGAAGAAACAAATATTCATCACACAAATTAACCACTTTGATCCAATGCATCACCCTAAGGAGAAGCATCCACAGAACCTGTAGACATTATATTAGAAAAGGCACTTAGCCTGTTCCCATTAAGCTATTAGAAACAGGCAGCTGACAAAAGGCTCCTGGGCGTATAGAGCCGAGGCTTGTTGCATATGCAACTGGATGCTGTGTCACAAGCCATCAGGTCACCCTTAAAATGCAAGGCAGCAACTGCAGGAGAACCAGACTCTTTTGTGCATTAGCTACCACTCCTGGCTTTATTTTTTGGAGGGGGGAGAGGGAGAAGGGAAATTTCAGCATTTCTCAACGTTTTGTGCAGAAAAGAGCAGGCAAACAGCTAAGTGCAGGTGGCAGGAGGTAAAGCACTGGTGTCTGCACCGCCTGGCAAAGGGGAGCCGGTCAGACAGGAGCCCCTCTGCACCACCTAGGCTGGATGCAGTCTGCATGCTCTCTGCTACCACCTGGGTGCATTGCAGCTTGTACCAGTGCATATGACATCACTAGCGTTGCCACGGAAATGAGCGCGAGGTCACAAGCCTCCGCACAACTGGAGCTGGGGGATGGGCTCGGGGAGGACAGCGGCAGGAATGGGCGAGTGTGACATGCCCATTACCGTGGGCCCAGGCCCGGGTTAAGCAGCATTCTGCAGAAATTAAGAACAAAGCTCTGCCTTTTGTTTGCGGCAGCAAGACGCATCAGCACTCCTACTGAGAAGCATTTTCTTGGGGCTAAACTGCATGAAAATTGATAAGCAGCATTAGCCTGGGTTACGGTTTCACCAGGAGCACGGAGGGCTAAAAGGAAGAAAGAAATGTATATTTACATATATATGAGATATATGTGTGCATATTTGACATATATAAAAATAAATTTCCAACAGTTTTGGTTTAAATACAGATCCACCATAAGGAGGCTAGTGAAACTTGCATAACAGGAATATTGCAACAAGCCTGGGTGTCAAGTCCTCAAGCACATCACTGCTGAATATGTAATAATGGTTAAATTCTCCTTAGGAAATAAGAGGTGGCAACTGCACACAGTCCAAGTGTTATTGAAAAATGAATAGGTGCTGTTCCATTATCAGAAAATGGCATAAAATCCATAGGGCAGCAGAGGAATAGCCCAGTCATTTTAATATGATATTATCTTGTTCTGATTATCCATATTTCATTCCTTGATAAGACATCTCCTCCCTCCCCGTTCTCAGGCTGTGACAGTTTTGCCTGCTTGATAAATGCAAGGTTAGTGACAAAATGGTGCAATATAGGCAAACAGGGCTGCATCCAAGACAGACTGCGACATTCCTAGATCAGCATTCACTTTCCATCAGCAAGGGAGGCCACCCCAGCTCCTCTTAAAGCTTCAGACCTGACTAAGGAGACAAACATAAAGAACAGTTTTCCCCTTTAAAGCACCCCCTCCCTCCCTCCACCCAGTCTAGCCTCTCTGCAATATGACAAATGCAGAATCTTCTGGAATGACTTGATCCTGCCTCCCACGATTGCTTTGTTTGCAAGATCAGATCAGAGATATGTTTTTTTACTTCTTATATTGTCAAAATGTCAGCATTGAAGAGGAGCGTTCAGTGTCACAAATCAGATCAGCCTGCTATATGCAGAGTCTTTATTTTAAGAGCGTGAAATGAATACAACATGACTCAATTCATAAATCTCGGAACAAGTGCAGTAAAAATAAGAGCTCTGGCAGCTCAAGGCGCCGATCTCCGGGGTTGGGAGCGCGCGAGCCCTGCGGAGCCGGGATGGGATGCGCGGGGCGGCATTCCGGCCGCGGGGAGAGGCGGCCACGCGGACCCCCGGCCCCCGTCCAGCACCCGGGAGCCTCTCGGGGGGTCTGGGGGGAGCTGGGAGGGGGCAGTGGGGAGCCCCTCGCCCCAAGGGCGGCTCCCGCGCCCTGCGAGCAGCGGACAGGGGCACGCGGGGGGCCTGGGCGCAGGGACGGGCACAGGGGGGTCCTTAGGGATGAAGGATGAGGATGGCGGCACGGGGGTAGATCTGGGGGAGGACAAGAGGTAAGGGGCACCGTGAAGGATGCAGCGGGGACCACAGGGCAGAGGACGTAACGAGGGGGAGAGCAAAGCAGCGGGACCAGGGCACAGCGAAGGCTGCGGGGGGCACGGCGGGGCGGCGAGGAGGCGCCGCGGGAGGGCAGCGCCAGGGATGCGCGGCGGGAGCAGGGACGAGGCAGGCGGAGAGGCGGCGGGCCGGGCCGGCGCCGAGCACAGCATGCGGGGGAGGAGGGCGTGAGGGCAGCGGGCCGGGCACGGGGCGCAGCGGAGAGGCCGCGGGGGGCAGCGCCGCGGGGCCCCCGCACCGGGGCACCGCGGGAGGAAAGGCGGGGCGGGCGCCGCGCACCCCCTGCGGCCCCCGGGCCGGGCGGCGGCGGCGGCGAGCGAGGCGGGCACGGGGACACGCGGGGACTCACGTTCTTCATGGCGGCCGCCATGTCGTCGTATCGCTCGGCTTGCTCGGCCAGCCGGGCCTTCTGCACCAGCTGCTCGCGGTCCACCATGTTCGCGGGGCCGGGGGAGGGCGCGGAGGCTGCGGTCGGTCGGTCGGGCGGCGCTGGGGCGGCGGCGGCTCGAGTCGCTGCGGCGGCGGCGGCGGCTGCACCCGGTGCTGTGCGCGCGCC
>NW_020455932.1:257578-290155 GCF_003342845.1 Nothoprocta perdicaria | reverse complement strand
CCGCGCCGCCGCGCCCGCCGCCGCCCGCCGCTGCCCGCGAGACTCCATTTCCCGGCGTGCCCCGCGCGCGCTCCCCCCCCACACACAACCCGTTCCTCCTCACGACAAGATGGTTCCCTCCCCGCCCCGTCCGCCCTTCGCTGTCAGCGGCGTGGCCGCCCTGGCCGCCGCGCGCTCCCCGCCCCCGCCGTGCGGCGGGGCCGCTGCTGATTCACGGCGGGCTGCGGTGCGGTGCGGGGCGCCGAGCCCCGCGGCCCGCCCGGCGCGGGACGGGCGGCCGCCATGGTGCCGCCCCGCAGGACATGGCCGCCGCGCGGGCCCGGGCATGGCGGCGGCCCGCGGCCCTTGCTGCGAGCGTGTCCCGTGGGAGGATGGCTCTGCCCATCCCTGCGGCTCCTCGCAGCTCCAGGGCGCAGGGGTCCCGCAACGGAGCGAGACGCAGAGGCGCCTTCGCTGCCTCGGGCGGCCCTCGTGCAGCCACCTTGGCCCGTGGTGCCACGCGAGGCTGCACGCAGGGCTGCAGGTCGCTCTCCGTCCCCACGGCAGGTCTGATCCTGTGTCAGCCTGAGCCCGGACACGACTTGTTCACGGCCCTGTTTGGCCACTGAGCCGAGTGGAAAACAGAAACCCAGGGTCTTCAGAAGTCTGAACTACGGGCAAACTAGAAGAGTCTGGGTTTCAATCTCCCTGTTTTTCAAGCGAATCTGAGGAATTTTGCTGCCCGGCTCCTGCTTCCTGAGCATGCAGTGCTGCCTGGTGCCACGTTGCACATGGAGCCAGGAATCCCAATCTGTGAATTCCTGCTTGGAAGAGCAAAGTGTTACCGCACTGGGAAAGACTCATCCAATGCTGGTCCATAGCCCCCGAAGGTGCTTCCAGGTGTATCCATAGGGGATGCCGTGCCAGTGCTGAGTCACGCGCCTGGGATACACAGCGGGATATGCAGCGAACACTCGGCATTTCCCGCTTTTCCTTCCCCAGGCTGCAGGGCAGGGGTCTTTCTGAACAGCCTGCGGAGGAGAGCAGCCCTCCTTAGCAGTAACGCTCTATAATTTATGAGCAGCCAGCTCACAAGTGTGCTACGCTAGCTCATCAATAACAAATGAAATAAAAATGCATGTTCACTGGCGGCCTAAGAGAGCTTTCCTGCACATTAGGAGTTCCATTAGAAACCATAAGAGAGCCTTTTTATTATTTTCCCTAAGAAGCCTATAGATAAAGCAATATTTAGAGGACGCTCCAGCAGCATGGAAAAGGAAAAGGGTCTAATGAAAGGCAGAGCGCTGATGGAGATAGAGGTGCTTTCTCCCTGGTCCCACAAAGGCCAGGCTGTGCCAATGTGCATTTTTCCATCCCGCGTGTCCCACATCCGTGCTCAGCCCTTCCCAGAGCACCCACGGGCACGTGGATACCTTGGGAGAAGCGGCTGCTGTTTAGGCTTGGGCAAAGTCACAGATTCCTACCAAAGCAAGTATTAAACCTGCAGCTTCAAACTGGTTTTGCCCAGACACTGTGCAAGGCCCGTGCACGCTTAAAACGCCCAGCTCTAGAAATGGATAACGAGCTCTGTGGAGAGAAATCGTGTTATGATTGTGCCTTTTCCCCCCTCACTCACCTTCCCAAAGGTATTTTCCCCTGCTGGATGTTTCCCCTTTCTCAGCATGTGAAAATGGGAAGTTTTCCTGTCGTGCGGGGCTGCTGACACCCAAGTGAGCCGGATTCTTAAGCTATTTGCCCCAAATCCACCCCTGTCTGCAGGGGCCAGAGTCGCTGCCCCGCCGGGGATCGGGCCTCACGCCGCGCTCGTGATTCCGGGATGTGGGACCCATTGTGCCCTGCCTTTGTTTACCAAGGCGGCCTCCTCAGCGGGAGCGCCGGGGACAAGGGTGGTTTATTCCTCCTTGGCCATAATGGCACATTCATCCTCCTGGCGAGGCGCTGGAGGGCTCAGCACCACTCGCTGTCCTGTTTTTAGGGTGCTCCCGGCAATGCCAGCTTTGGGGGGCAGGTCTGAGAAAACAGGGATGCGCAGAACGCCGGGGAACATGGAAGTAGCTGGTGGGTCCCGGGATGTGGCACTCACTTTTCTGACTACTTCTCATCAAGTCCGGAGGTCTTTGGAAATGCTGGAAGATACCAGCTCCCCTTTGTGTGCAGTGCTCTGCAAAGCTTACGGGGAAAAAAATGCCCAAAAAACCACGTTCCAACCTAAGAGAAATCTTGCAAACTCAAGATTTCCAGCTAAGAGAGAAAGGCGGCAGCGAGACCCGCTGGTGAGGGCAGGTCCTCTGCCCTCCCAGCCAAACAAGGCACAATCCAGCCCCAATAAAACCAGAGCTCTGCGTGTGTGGCCCGGGCAGGAGCTGGCTGCTGTTCCTGAGGTTTTCTAGCCTGTTCTGAATGATGTTTCAATCCTTGTGTCAAATATATCACTGCTCTAACTTGCCAGAAGATAATACTGGGGTACAACTGCCGTATTCTCACACGTGGTATTTAACACAAGTCTAGACCTGAAGAAGAGCTTGTGTGCCTTGAAGCTTGTCTGTTTTTTTTTTCCAAATATATCTTCTGGCCTAATAAAAAATAATGCCTCTCCATGCAAACCTTATGACATTTCTCTAGTATTTTACATAAATGAGGCAGATTCTCAGCTAGGCCGAATTCTTGCAGCTCTGCCTATTTATGGCAACCGCACCAATGCTGATTTATACCTGTCAAAGCACCATAGCGATAAATAAATATCACAATGCGGACGATTCCCTTCCCCATCACAGGCCAGAATGCAATATTCATAACGCTGTAAATTCTTCGGAATAGCGATTTTGCCATAATTTTTATCTGCAGTGAACCCAGGCCCCGTTGGGGGCTCTGCGACATAAATCAGTTCTTGTCGCGCCACTTAATTACTCCGCTTTACGGACTGGGATTGCTCGGGGGAGGCAGCCTTGGGGGGGGAGGTTTTCCCTGCTCCGGAATCCCGCGCAGCCTCCTCCCACTTCTGCCAGTCGCGGATCCAGACCGGCTTCAGGAAGTTCCAAACACCCCAAGGATGGGGGCCTGCTCTGCAGATGTCCCCCCCTAAAACGAATAGCCCTTATTCTGTAAGGTTGGAATAATTGTGGAGCACCCACGGGTGCCACTGTGGGAACTGCTGCAGCAGGAAGACGAGTCCCGCTCCCCACGTCCTTGCTGGCCTCGCTTCTCAAACGTGCGCAGAGGGTTTGGAGGCACCTCGGGGCTCTTCTCCCGAGCTCCAAGGGGGCTGCTCCGGTGATGGATGCTCCAAGGGGGGATGCTCCGGTGCCGGTAGCTCCGAGGGGAATGCTCTGGTGCCGTTTGCTGTCACTAGCCCTGCTCACCCGCACGTGCCCAGCGGCCTTCCCGGGAGCACACAGGAAGAATGGGGCATTTCCCAGCAAATCCCAGCACCCGCAGCAGGATGGCAGAGCGGGGCTCCCCAACGCCCTATGGGTGCCAAGCACCAGCTCCCTCCCACCCTGGGATGCGGCTCCTCCTCGCTGCTGGGAATGGAGATGGGTGGAGATGCAGACGGGGATGGAGACAGGGATGCAGACAGGGATGGGAATGGGGCCGGGGATGGAGATGGGGCCGTGGCCCTGGTGGGTGGCACATGGCGTGGCAGTGGCGCAGGAGCTGGGGCCACCAGCCGGCACGGCCCCGTCCCTCCCTGTCCCCGTTCCTCCATACCCCCCGGCTCGGCGGCCTCGGGAGGCGGCGGGGCGCGCGGCGGGCGCGGGGGCCGGGCTCGGCCTCGCCGCCTCCGCCGCGTTAATAATTCAGCAGGCGAGCGGGGCTGGCGCGGGCGGCAGCTCTTATTTAAGGAGCCGTATAAATACCGCCCAGACGGCGCGCGGCGGCGGCCTAGAAACAGCCGCGGGCGCCCCGGGAAGGGAGACCAGCACCCATGGGCGCCCCTGCCCTATGGGGGCCCCATGGGGTCCCCTGGAGCCACGAGGGCTGCCAGGATCCTGCCTCTGTTTCGCTCTGTCATGGGATCCTGCCTTTTCCTTATGGGCCTGACGTGGGGCTGGGAGCTGGCAGGGAGACTGGGGGCCATCCTGGTGCCGGGGTCACCTTGCAGTGGGGATGGGGACACCCGCCGCGGGCACCCTGTCCTGGGCACCCTGTCCTCCGAGGGGAGGGCCGGGGGTGCGGGGCTGGCTGCAAGGCGCAGGCAGTGACCGGCTCCCTGCCCCGGGGTGTCACATCCACCTTGAGGTGTCACATCCACCCCGGGGTGTCACATGTACCCCAGGCACCCCAGGGCCGTCCCATCCACCCCGGGGTGTCCCATCCACCTCGGGGTGTCACATCCTCTCCAGGGTGTCCCATCCACGCCGGGGCCATCAGGAGCTGCCCGCGGCTCCGCAGCGTGAGTCAGCACGGCCCGTGCGGCGCCGCTGCCCGCTGCCCTCCGTGGTGCCCCCGCGGCCCGGCCCCTGCACGGGGCTGCTGCGGACACCCGGCGCCCGCAGCCCCTTTCCAGCCTTTTCCAGGCTTTAGGGAAAAGGATATTTTTCCCTTTCTCTCCTTTCTTGTGGGGGATGGGGCGCGGGGGTCACGTGGGCAGCTCCGGGGATTTTTAAAGCAATCTGCCGATTTTTGGCGCCTGAGGCTGGGAGGCACCTGCCTCGTCCCCCCACGCAGCATCCCGGGTGCCCTCGCGCTGTGTGAGCGCCCGGAGCCACAGAGCCGTGGGCACCGCCATGGGAAGCGCTTCACCACTAGCTCCCACGCCGGCCGCTCCGGATGGGGAGTGGAAAAAAACGGAGGAAAAAGGGAACGGGGAGCTGAGGGCCGGGCCCGTTTGCAAGGTGGGCCCGGCGGGAGGCCGCGGGCGCAGGGAGAGGCCCCGCAGGCTCCGCGGCGCCGCCGCCGGTGCCGGCGCACTAATTGCACCAGTGACTTTGCAGTTCCCAAAATAGCCGCCGGCTCCGGTGGGCTGACGTCACCGCGCGGCGCGGCCGGGCAGCGGCGCCGGGGGGGACGCGATGCTGGGGGGGGCGCTGGGCACCCCCCGTGGCCCTGGACCCCCTGGAGCAGCCGCGGTGGGGACGGGGCAGAGCTGCACCCGGGCACGAGCTGCCCCCAAAGCCTGGGAGCCGCCACGTCCCCACGCACCCAAATAACCTTGTGGGTGCCGGGGGCATTGCCCCATTCCAGGATAGAGAGCCGGGCCCTGGACACCAGCTCCGTGCAGCGCTGGGGAAACTGAGGCACGCGAAGCACAGGGACAGCCAGCACTAAGGCCCCCAGCGGACGCAGCCCAAGGGCACCCAGGCGGTGCTGTGGGCCCCAGCGTCCGGGCCGGGGCTGCCTCGGGCCAGGGCTCCCCGGCCGCTCCGGTTACCGGCCCACGCGGCCTTGCCCGGCAGGCACGTGGCAGGCCCAGGGCTGGGAAGGGCACCCCATGGAGCCCTCGCCGCCCAGGGAGGAGCCCCCAAACCATCCGCTGGCCTCACGCCGCTTCCCACGGCCTTCCCGGGCCCCGCTTCCCGCGGAGCCGCTCGCCGACCACCTGCCCGGCGCCCGCGATGCTCCTCTGGAGCCCGGCGAAATAATTAAAACCTCCTCCGTTTCCCCTTGCTCATTTGTGCTCCTTCAGCCCGGATTAATGGGTCTCCTCTCCCCAGCACAGACTCATTCCTTATTCCTAATAGGCCATAAATCCGAGCCCCAAAATAACCCCAGCTTTTGCCAGGGCCTCGTGAAATATTCATCCCGCTCCCTGGCCTCCCCCCGGCCTCCAGCCCCCCCCGCACCGGCTCTTCTGCCGCGATGGAGAAGGGAAGCAATCGATGGCATCGATCAGAGCAGAACTACAGCTGCTCCGGGCCGGAGGGAGAGGAAAGGCAGGGAGGGAGGAACAGCTGAGCTCGGCAAGAAGGAAGGAGGCTCGGGGCGCTCCGGCCTCGGCCGGGCTCTGCAGCGAGACGCTGGAGGCAGCACCCGGCCCCTGCAGCTCCCGGCTGCTCCCTGTCCTGATCCCATCCGGGGCTGCAGTTCCCGCTCCTCCGGCTGCGCCGAGCCAAGGAGTGGGGGAAGCCCCGCGCTGGCACGTTCCCGTTCCCATTCCCATTCCCGTGAGGAAGCAAGCAGCACTGCAGAGGCTGCCGGGGGCGGAGGCGGCTGCGGCAGCGTCCCCGCCTGCAAACCCTTTGCTGGCCGGGCTGCCGCTGGCAAGGAGGGATGTGCAGCACGGGCAGGAGCAGCCAAAGCCGCCCCCGGGCGCCCCGGTGCCCATCCCATCCCATCCCATCCCTCCCCATTAGGGAGCCCCCGCTCCATCCCCTCGGTGCCCAGCGGGCCCCGGCAGCTGCCCTGTAAGCAGGACAGGCGGCCGCGCTGGAGCCTGGAAAGGGAGAAACCAGATCATTTCCACGCTCCCTGCCCAGGGGGAGCACCCGGCTGCAGCTCGGCCCGCGCCTGATGCGAAGGGCTGCAAGAGGCTCCGGTGCCTCAGCCTCCCCCCCAGGTGGAACTCCCGGCCGGGAGCAAGGTGGGATGTTATCCCGCTGCTCATGGCCAGCGTGCGGGAACGGAGCCTCCCGGGGGCTCGGGAGCATCCTCGGAGCGGCGCAGCGCTGAAAGCACCGGCACCTCCCCACACTGCAGCCACTGCCGCGTCCAGGCTGCTCCCGCGGCGCCGGCGCTCCGGCGGGAACGTGCACTGCCGGCCGGCCACGCCGCCCTGAGCACCACAGAGCCGGCGGCGCCGCCCACGCGAGCCCGGCAAAGGCAGCCCGGAGCGCCGGAAAGGGCCGAGCAGGGCGGGAATTGCGGGCTTTGGGAAGGGCCGAGCAGGGCAGGAATTGAGGGCTTTGGGAAGGGCCAAGCAGGGCAGGAATTGAGGGCTTTGGGAAGGGCCAAGCAGGGCAGGAATTGAGGGCTTTGCAGCCTCCTGCAGCCACCACGGAGCCCTGTGCTCCCTTTGCTCCCACCTCGGCACCTGCTCCTGGGCCATTTGCCATCGTCGTGTCCTTGAGGTTCTCCGAGGGGAATGAGCGCGCCCGTTCTCAGCACACCTTAAATGGGCTTTTATTTATTCACAAAACAAACGCCCAAAATGCGTAAGAAAAGGGGAAAACTTGGAATGTGCACAAGCCCTCGAGATTGGCAGAATTGTACAAATCGGACCGAGGGAGCAGCCGGGAGCCACCCTGGGGCCCAGCGGCCCCTTCCCCTCCCTCGCCCCCAGTAAACGCAAGTGGAAAAGACGGTGTCGCCGGTTCCCGAGGGAGTCACAGACACGTCCTGGTGCCCGCTGGGGCCTGGGCTGCGCAGGATGGTGCCAGGGCCCTGAGGAGGGAAAGGGGCTTTGCTGCAAGGCGGGCGGCATGAGCCCCACGGCAGTGCCCACGCCGGGACCCCGGGGAAGCGTCCGCTGCACTTTGGGGCTGCTTTGGGTTATTCCTCCAACCAAAGCGGCACAAAAAGCCCCCAAACTCTCATATTTTGATCACTGGGTGTTTTGCAAAGCAAACTGAAAGTGCCAGCAACTCATTTCCGAGCAGCTGGAAGATTCTGGGGTTTTATTTCATCCCAGTTTTGCATCTCCCAAGTAAAAGCTCCAGTGTATTTTAGAGCAGAAAATCCATTTTTCTCTCATCTTTTAAATGAGGTGGGTGAAACCAACCCAATTTCACACCACAAACAGCTTTGGTTTTGTGTTTTTTTCTTTTTTTCTCCCCAAAAGGAGGCCTAGAGGGAAAAGTTTCAACTTCACCCATGAAGCTCCAACCATGCACCTTGTCCCCAGCAGGGACAGGCAGGGAGGCAAATGCTCCAGGTTTCTGACAGGGAGCCCTAGAGCCTGGGCCTGGTCCCGCTGTGGTGGGTGGCTCCCATTGGAGCGCACAGGGAGTGCGGAAAGCCTGGCTTCACCAGTGTGGATTCTCTGATGTCTTATAAAGTGTTGAGCTCAGTAGGTTTTTCCCGTTCAGGAGAGGCCTTCTCGTCTGCCCGCTGCCTATTTTAAAGGCATTAATGGGAACACACGAGCTCGGAGACCTACAGCCTTCTGTCCAACATGGGTGAAGTCAGCAACAGATTCAGGAGACAGACACACGCGTGCAGACGTGATTGCCTAAGCCTCATTTCCCTGGGAAACTGGGCTAGAAACACACCTAATGTCTCATTTAAATGTGCCTGGCAGTGGCTCCTGTCTGTTTGATTTATATTCTTGCTTTTCTCCGGCTAGATTAAAAAGCCCTTTGGAGTCCCGGGACTCCTCCCCGGCAGGCGCTGCCTCCCCTCCATCTCCTTGCATACACCTGCAGCACCCAGGGCTCCATCCCGCTCCCCTGGGTCCCACCCCACCTCCCAAGGCAAGTCCCTGCTCTGGGCACCCTCCTACGCTCCCCATCTCCTCCACCACCCTGGCATGTCCGAGCACTCAATCCTCCAGGCTTGCCCACGTCCAGCTCACAGAGGGGAGGACAAGGAAAGCTCCAGGATGGATGCAGCCCTCGCACGAACACGCGTGCAAGCCCGGTGGCATCCCAGCGTCCCCCCTGTACCTGTGCCAGCTCCCGGGAGCGTCCCCGGGACGGTCATCGGAGGCTGCAGAGCGCCCCGGCGTCCTCCGAGTGGTCGCAGTTGTGGACGTCCCAGCGGATGTGGGAGCAGCGCAGCAGCGAGGCCTCGGTGCCTTTGCACTTGAGGTTGTCGAGGAAGATGTAGCCGGCGCCCTGGCCGTAGCGCGCCTCGCCCCAGGCGGCCACGGCGCGCCCGCAGCCCAGCTGCCGGCACGCCACGCCGGCGTCGCGCAGGTCCCACGCGTCGTCGCACACCGTGCCCCACTGCGACAGGTAGAACATCTCCACGCGGCCCTCGCACCGGTGGCTGCCGTTCACCAGGCGCAGGAAGCCTGCGGAGGGGACAGCGCGGTGGGGCGGCCACGGCGCCCTCGGGGCACGGCCGCTGCTCTGCGGGACTTCTTGCACCCTACGGATCTGTCTGGGACTTCTTGCACCCTACGGATCTGTCCTGCTGCCCTGGAGCAGGGCGAGGAGCTGCCGCTCCTTCAGCCCCATCATTAATTATCCGTAATTACTAGCTGCCAAGGGGGCTGCTTTCCCATGGCTGTGGGGAAGGGTGCTCCTTGCAGCAGGCTGCAGTCTGTCCTGCTTTTCCAGGCAGCCTCTCCACGGCAGGGCAGCTGGGTGCTGCTCCGCACAGCACTGGTGTCACCTCCTTGCTGAGGATGCCCACAGGTCACATCAGAGCTGGGTCTGACCTCAAAAGAGTCATGGTGGGGAGAAGCAAGGGACCAGCGCTTGGAGCTGGGAAGCACAAGCTCAGGCTCGAGGAGGGGCAGGTTGTGCTGCTGGCTCAGCAACGTTGGTGCCATGCCCCCACCCGTGTGCTACCTGCCTTGCCCCCTCTGGGGACACTGCAAGGACCAGGAGGTGGCAGCAGCAGGCAGGGGTGTTCTGCTCCGAGACACACAGTTTAATGTTGCTGGGAGAGCCGCGAGGGCAGGTTTTGTCCCCCACAACTGGGCTGCTGCGGATGGGCACTCCAGCCGCCGTTAGAGCTGCTGGCCTCCTCGCAAACCACTTCCGTGTCTACTCTCCACCAAGGCGTAGCTCCAACCCTCTCCCAGCAGCCCTCCTGGCCGCGCAAGATACCTACCATCCTCGGGATGAGTCGGGGCCAACGTGGTGGTTGTGAAAGTAGCTTCTTGGGAGTCACCCCCTGAGTCGTCAGGGCCTGGCACAGCAGGGAGAGGGGGAGAAAAGGGACTAAGGAGGGAGCTGTGCTCTCCAGGGCCACGTTGGAGGCCCAGCACAACAGTGTGTGGCCTGCAGAGGACAGGCGTGGGCTCCGTCCCCATGGTCAGCGTGGGGCCAAGACCCTTGGTAGACCTAGCGTCTTTTGGCACTCCAAAGCCACTGGGAAGGCTGTGAGGGAGCCCTGACATGGCCCTGGGCAGCGGGATCTGACACCACCTCCCCAAACAGAAGAGTCATGAAGAAGGAGCGGTGAAACATGGGAACACATGACCCAGGTAGACGCATCCTGCGGAGTGTTAATAAATGTGTGGAGGAGGCACTTGGGGGCCTGGTTTCATGGCCATGGCAGGGATGGGTTTATGGCCAGCCTCGACGACCTTGAAGGTCTTTCCCAACCACAATGATCCCGTGATTCCCAGCAAGCTGCCAGCGCGGGCGCCCTCGCTCACCGCGGCACACGACGCCGGCGTCCTCGTGGTGGCCGCAGTTGTGCTGCCCCCAGCCCAGGTGGAAGCAGTCGGCCAGGCGCGCCTCGCCGCCGCCGCAGCCCACGTTGTCGAGCAGCACGGGCCCGCTGCCGTAGCCGAAGGCGGCGAGGCGCGGCGCGGCCAGCGCGGCGCCGCAGCGCAGCTCGCGGCACACGACGCGCGCGTCCGCCAGGTCCCAGTCGTCGTCGCACACGGTGCCCCAGGCGCCGCCGTGCCGCACCTCCACGCGCCCGCGGCAGCTCCCGTTGCCGTTGGCCAGCCGCACGCTGCTGCCTGCGGACGGGCCCCGCACGGCACACGCCGCACCGCCACACGCTGTCCCGCCACCGGGGGATCCGCTGGGGGCACGCGGTGACACCCCGGGGGCGCGGCGGGGAGAAGGGAGACCCTGGAACCAGGGGGTGGCCCGCGGCGTGTGGGGATGTGGGGTGAGCCCCTGGGAATGTGGGGCGTGAGATAGGGGTGTGGGATTAGCCCCTGGGAATGGGAAGTGAGCTAGGGGTGTGGGGTGAGCCCCTGGGAATATGGGGCAATCTAGCGGTGTGAGGTGAGCCCTGGGGAGCGCAGTTAGCCCCTGGGAATGGGGAGTGAGCTAGGGGTGTGGGGTGAACCCCTGGGAATGTGGGGTGATCTTGGGAAGTGGGGTGAGCTAGGGGTGTGGGATTAGGCCCTGGGAATGTGGGGTGATCTAGGGATGTGGGGTGATCTAAGGGTGTGGGATTAGGCCCTGGGAATGTGGGGTGATCTAGGAATGTGGCATGATCTAGGGGTGTGGGGCTAGCCCTTAGGAATGTGGAGTTAGCCCCTGGGAAAGTGGGACGATGTCCTTGGGATGTGGGGTGACCCTCTAGGGATACCTGAGGGGCAGGGGGGTGATCCCCTGGCACAGGGGTAAACCGGGGGGGTGCTACCTGAGCCCTGGAGAGGTGGGGTGACCCCCTGGGGCTGCAGAGGGGAAGCAGGGTAGTCCTCTGGCAGTGTGGGGTAGCCCATGGGGTGTGGGGGTGAGCCCCGAGGGGCATGGGATGGCCCCTAAGGATGCGGGCTGACTCTCTAGGGATGCCTGGGGGATGATCCCCTGGCAGCAGGGGGTAATCCATGGGGTGTGGGGTGAGCCTTGGGGATGTGGGGTGAGCCCCTCGGGTTGTGAGGTGACCCTCTGGGTGTGTGGGGTGACCCCCAAAGGATGCCTGGGGCTGAGGGGTGGTCCCCTGGCAGCATGGGGTGACCCATGGGGGCGAGAGGTGGGCGCTGGGGAGCTGGGGGATCCCCTGGGAATGCAGGGCACCCTCTGCGGGCATGAGGTGAGCCCTGGGGATGCGGGGTAAGCCCTGGGGACACGCGATGCCCCTTGGCAGTGTAGGGTGACCCGTGGGACCATGGGGTGAGCCCTGGGGGTATGGGGCGTGCCTTGGCAGATCCCCTATGGGAGCACCTAGGGGTGTGCGCACCCCTGGAGCGCAGGGTGAGCCCAGGGGGAGCGGGAGAGCTCGTGGGGACAGGACTGAGCACTAGGACACGGGGCCCTTAGAGGACAGGGCACGGAGGGCACGGAGACCCTCCGGGTGCCGGGGGAAGACCCCCAAGGCTCGGGGTGAGCTCTGGGGGTGCAGGGCACGTTCCCGCTGCAGCCGGGGGCTCGGCAGCGCCCTGGCAGCTGCTGCCCTTGTTTCGGGGCACGCTGGTGATGGAGGGGGCCCACGTGCTGCAGCACCCACCCACCGGGATCGGTGCCACGCGGGCGCTGCCGAGCGGGGCAGTGCCGGGTCTGCACCTCGGGCTAGTGAAGGGAGCTCCTGAGGCTGCGGACAGGCCTGGCAGGAGGAAGCCCGGCACACGCTGGGGCAGCCGCACACTTACTGTCCTGCTCCAGGGTGAGGAGAGCCGTGGTGAGCGCCTCGGTGGCCGGCGAGGGCTGCTCGCGCTCGTCCGTGGCTGCTGAGCCGAGCACAGGGGCACGGGCGGGCGCTGGGGCGCAGCGCCCACGGCCACCGCCCCCTGCGCCCGCCCGGCGCGGGGCACGGCGCCCTCGGGACAAACCCCACGAGGAGGAAGAGGAGGAGGAGGAGGAGGCGCTGCCCCTCCGCCAGGGCTGTGCTACCCACCCGTGGCCGTGGCCGTGAGCGTCTCTGCGTGCTCCGGGGCCGCCGAGGTGGTGAAGGACGTGACCGTGGACACGTCCAGCCCTGCAGCAAGCGGAGGGGCGGAGGTTACGCGCGCAGGGAGCACACGGAGAGCTCTCCAGCTCCATCATGAGAAGCAGGACACGGGTGAACAGGGTCTGGAGGCAGCAGGATAGACCCCCTTTACCCAGGTATTGCCACTGGCACCAGGGGCACTTGGCTTTAGTGCTTAGCTGGTAAGAGAATGGCTGGAGCTGGAATTTCTCAGGCTCAAGGCATGCTCGTGGTGGGATCCCAGCAAGCAGACCTTGTTTTTTCCAAGCCTCCCAAGCTGGTGCCAAGGGGACGGAGGAAGCTCAAAGGATTGGGGTAAGAAAGCAGCGACTGGGGCAAATTGCCCATTCCTGCCCCATCAGCCGCTTTGTTGGTTAACAGAGGCCAAGCAAGAGCAGTGGCACTCAGTGCTTCAGTCATTAGCCATGATAATGAGGGAATTCAGGGGGATTATTAACATTATAAATGGTAATCAGCAGATAATGACAGAAATACATAATTTAGAGAGGAGAGGAGAAAGGCAGGCCGGGCAGCGGGCCCCTGTGCTGGCAGCCGCTCGCTGGCTTCCGAGCCAGGCAGCTTGTTTTGCATCAAGGAGAGCAGGGAAACCACAGGCAGAGCCGTTTCCCTTGCACGATGCTGCTCAGACACGGCCCAGCCGCTCCGTGCTGCGGTTCATCCCACATGCAGGTAAGGGAAGGGATGCTGCGGCGGCCAGGAGCTCCCCGAGGACCTGCGTGCTTGACCTGCCGTGTTGGTGCCCCTCCATGGCTCCGTTCCCCTTTGGAGCCCCCCATTTTCCCCCAGCGCGGGGATGGTCCCCGGGGCTCCGCTACCTGCACAGATGACCCCGGCGTCCTCGTGGTGGCCGCAGTTGTGGATGCCCCAGCCGAGGCTGTAGCAGGCAGCGAGGAAGGGCTCGCTGCCGTCGCAGTTGACGTTGTCCAGGAGGATGTGGCCCGTGCCGTAGCCGAAATAGGCGTTGCTCTTGGAATGGAGGGCTTGGCCGCAGCCCACCTGCCTGCACACCACGCCGGCGTCACTCAGGCCCCAGTCGTCGTCGCACACGGTGCCCCAGTGGCCGCGGTAGAAGATCTCCACGCGGCCCTGGCAGCCGTCGGCGCCACTCACCAGGCGGATGCTGCCGTCCCCTGCGGGGCGAGAGCACGTGGGGACAGCGGCTCCCACCCTGGGCACCCATGCCGGGGCGGAAAGGGAGCCTGGATCTCATGGTGCCCGTGAGGAACCTCCATCTCCTGGCTGCCTCCATAACCCTCTGTGATAGGAGGCAGCAGGCCCCAAGTGGAGACCCCACAGCTTCCCCTCTCACGTGGAGGGTTTGGGCTCATTCCTGGAGGCTTGCAGGGGGAGGAGGTTTGGGGACAAAGTGCTGTTTTCCACCAGCCTCTCGCAAGAGGATCCTTGCAGCAAAGCGTGCGCAAGGGGAGCCGGGGCAGAGCTGCTTACTTTGCCCTTGCTGCACGGAGGCCGCGAGAGTCCTGCTGGTCGGGCCTTCGCTGGCCTGCGTGGGCGAGAGCTCTGCAAAGGAGAGATGCCGTGAGTTCCTTCTGCGGGAAATGCGGATTCACGGAGCGGCTGTGGCTCCGGGGTCTGCACATCCTCACGCCCATGTCCGATGCTGAAACACAGCAGACAATTCTATATCCAATGAACAAACTGTACCACAGTGGTAAAGAGCAAATGGGGATGCTACGGAGGGCTTGGCATGGAGGTGTTCCACTTTCGCATGTCAAGTTCAAACACTTTCCACTCCTTTTCTCGCCTTTAGGAACATTTGCTACCGAAAAGCTCAGCAATACAAAGAGAAGCAGTCAAGAGGTGGAGAAGCACTTGGGCTGCAGCTGACTCAGCAAGCAGCGGAGCTGGGCACGTGCTCTTTCCCCATGGATCCCTCTGGAGAGGATGAGACGCCCCTGACCTGGCAGGGAGCAGGGATACAGAGCAGACTGGTCTCCCTGGGGAGCACCAAAGTGATGGAGAGATGACCTGGATTGAAAAGGGGAGTAGAGAGAAGACATAGAGGCAGTTGGACTGATCCAAGGAGGAGCTCTGAGATACGACTGACTGCCGGGCAACCCCAGAGGGTCTCCAGAGACTCCTAACTGCAACCCTCCTAACACCCCCATCCCCTCCTAGCCGCGGTGGGGCCTAGCCTGGTTACCACTGCACATGACAGCCACGTCCTCGTAGTGGTAGCAGTTGTGGATGCCCCAGCCGTGGCTCCAGCACTCGCTCAGAGCCGCCTCGCGGCCCTTGCAGTCCACGTTGTCCAGGAAGATGGGCCCGCTGCCCTGGCCGAAGGTCATGGGGGCCGGCAGGGCGACGGCGTGGCCGCAGCCCAGCTGGCGACACACCACGTTGGCATCCACGATGTCCCAGTCGTCGTCGCACACCGTGCCCCAGGAGCCGTTGTAGAGGAGCTCCACGCGCCCCTGGCACCGGCTCGGCCCGTTGGCAAGGCGAATCTCTGGAAAAAGGGGCCGCAAAGAGCGCTCAGCGGGCAACGACGGCGAGCACAGCTGTCCCGGAGATACCCCGGAGCGGGTGCCAAACCTTTCTGAGGGAAATCAGAGCTTTCTGCTAATTAAACTAATCAGGCGACTCCATTAGCTATAACACAAGTCGTCTGCTAACTTGCTGCTGCCCATTTGATGGTGACAAGCAGGTTTCTGTTGGGTGCAAGTGCTTGATACCGCTCTGCATAAGACGAGAAGCTTCCCAAGAGAAGGGGGAAGCTGCCGTGTGGCATCACGGCACATGACTTTGGGGACAAGTGGTAAGATGCAATTGGCAAGATGGTATTAGCTGCCACAGACATGCCCAGAGCCGTCCCCGGGCGGGAACTGGTGGCATGGAAATGATTTCTCAAACCACTGGTGAGAGGGGACACGTGTGTCAGTGACCCTGACGTGCAGCGTGGAGCGAGTGACTCACTTGGGCGTGAGGAGGGACACAATGACAGGCAGTCAGCAGGAGGTGGCAACATTTTCCTCTTCTGATAACAAGCAGAATTGGGATAATAGAGAATCTCTGTTTTTTTTTTTAAAGTGAAATTTAGCTTTTTGTTGCGGTTTTGTTGTTCAAAACCAATCTGAGCTCTTTTTGAGATTCCCTAACCCCCGTTTTTACAGAAATGCATCTTTCTCTACTACAAACCTTTCAAAACAAACGAAACCCACAGCTCGAAGGGGAAGCTCTCACCTGGGAGTGGCGGCTGGGCAGGCTCGGAGGTGTTGCCTGCAACAGAGGAAGGAAGGGTTAGATGTGCCCGGTGCCCTGGCAGCAGCAGGAGGAGGCCGCTCGGCGCGGTGGCCGGGAGGGCATCGCTGCAGGACCGACCCCGCTGCTCTGCAGAGGTCCCCTCGCCACCATCCACGTCTCCAGTCGCTGGTGCATGGGCAGCCCTCTGGATTCCTTACAGGGAACGGGAGCTCGCTGTTAGCAGCTCCGTGGACCCCGGCTCGTGCCGCGGCAGCGCATGCTCTCGCGCAGGAGGAGCCTTTTCTCCCTCTCTGCTCTCCCCTCCCGGCCTTGTTTCCCCGCCAGCGTTATGGAGACGCGGAGTGACAGCAGCAGGCCCGAGCGGATGCAGCAGGGCCGGCTCTCCGGGGACTCGGTGTCTATTCCTGGCTTTGTTGCCTGCTTGCTCCTCGATTGATGCCTCCTCGTGCTCCTCCCCAGGCCTCCATTTCCCCACCTGAAAAGCTGGGGGAGGACGTGGGGATGAGGAGAGACGATTCCGCCTGCCTCAGGAAGCCCAGGGATGCTCTACTGGTGGAAAATGCTGCGCTGGGTGTTTCTAGATGCCTTCTCCACCCTGCGGGCAGTGCTCTTTGCAAGCTGGATAGCTGCATGCACGTAGCGGTGCATCCCCGGAGGCAGCCCGGGCAGCCTGCACGTGCAGGGGAGCTGCAGGCAGTCCCTGCAGCACGCGGGTTATTGCTCCTGAGGCTGTGCAAAGCAGGGTGAGATCCGTTTTCCAGCTCGCATGAGGGGCTGCAGCTGTACCAGGACACCCATGTGCACCCATGGGCTTGCACCAGCCACCCTGCTCTGGGAGGTGCCGGCACCTGGGGGTATCCATGTGCTCCCCTGCTCAGCAGGGAAGTTAACGGAGACTCAGGCCCCAACCAGCAGCCTGCATCCTCACACACTTGTCTCCCAAGCAAAACAACCGGCTGGTTACAAGCTACAAATACAGTCCCCAAAAATCACAGTTCTTGTGCAATGTCTTACACCCTGGTCCTGAGCATGGAGGGACCCACTAGCTTCAGTTTTCTCAGGAAACCAGAGAAAAGAGAAGGCCCTTGGGATCCTTCTCCCTTGGCCGCAGCAGGGATGGCCTGGATGCATCCAGAGAAATGAGAAGAGGGGCATTAAAAACGTGACTTAACTGGAGAGAGAGTGAAGAGGAGCAAGGAGAACGGCCCAGGCCAAGAATCCTCTGCTGGTAACTGATCCCTCTGGTAACAGGAGCCCGGGAAGGGCTGCCAAGGCTCTAACAAGGGGCAGCCTCAGAAACCCTCTGCCACAACCCCTGCGGAGCCGGGGACAGGAGGGGCTCCTCGTTTGTTCTCCCAGTTAAACAGAACTGGTTCCCAGCAACGGGGAGGAGTGGGCAGCACCCTGGGACACTGTGACTTGTGACCTCCACGGGCTGCTGCAGCTTCTCCCTCCTGAGCTGAGGGCTGCTGGAAAGCCAGGCAGCCCCTTCCTGCTTGCCGGGAGGCTCAGCAAGGGCAGCGCCGGGTTGGTGACCCCATCACGAGATGCAGGGCTGCCCTTCGAGTCCTGCTTGCCTCGAGTCCCGGGAGGAGAAAAAGTCTCACTTTCATTCACAAATTGCTAACCTTGTAGGCGGAGAAAAACAGTTCCTTGCTGCTCCAGGTCAGAGGGGACATGAGAAACACCAGCACTTCTTCTGTTTCTTCCCAACTCCTGTTTTTCGGGCAAGCTTG
Organism: Nothoprocta perdicaria; assembly: GCF_003342845.1. Classification (NCBI taxonomy): domain Eukaryota; kingdom Metazoa; phylum Chordata; class Aves; order Tinamiformes; family Tinamidae; genus Nothoprocta; species Nothoprocta perdicaria. The sequence goes on along the minus strand of NW_020455932.1, from coordinate 272,753 downwards.
GCACGGCCAGGCTGCAGCCAGCCCTACAGGGTGTTGGGGCTGGAGGCTCCGGAGAAGCCGATGGATTCCCTGACAGTTCCTGCTTTGCGGCTCAGCCTTAAGAATGCCGTGGGCAGGGGAAGCAGAACACCCCAGAGGCCCTTGGTGTCCCCATGTCCTGCTGCTGGACAGACCCCACAGGACCCCCCAGGTGGGTCCAACCCCTCGCAAGGCAATTCGATGGTGAGCACTTCTCAGTGAGCACCCGGCTTGCCGGAGTCAAAGCCCAGCCCTACGTTCCCGAACGGAAAGCCTCCAGCTGAAAGTGGAGACTCCAAACCTCTTCCCTCTGCACCACGTGTTCCAAGCAAATTAACCTCCCCACGTTAATTATAGCAACCAGAAGCCCATCAATAAACCCTTGTTGGCTCCGTGACCGCTCTTCCTCCACCTGGCTCGAGCCAGCCCCGTGCAGCTTGTTCCAGCTCCGTCTTTTCTCCCAGGAGCAGCACCATAAAAGTCAGGGGCTGTCACTGCAAGGGCGGATATCGCGGCCACGGGAAGCAAGATAGCACCGACCCGCAGGGGCAGGTCGAGCGCGGGAACGCGCCGTCCCTTTTGCCTTGTTCGGATGCAGCCTGGCAGCGTGTTCAGCCAGCTACAAAAAAGGGCCATCAAGGAAAGACGCGGAGGCCCCCTGAGAAACGGCAGTGAAACAGCCGTGTCACGGCAATTATCACTTAGCAACACGCAGCAGGGCCGGCCTGCCAGCCGTTCCCGGGATTAGCTGCGGAGCGGAGCAGCACCGGCTGCAGCCAAGCTGAGCTGGGCAGCTGCCGCGCGGAGAATCCCATAGCACCCGGGTCGGGATCCTTGGGGACACATGCCCGGGCTGCAGGTCACCGCAGCACCAAAACCTCAAGGGCTTTTGGGGAAAAGTGCTTGATTCTGCGCTGTTTTTTTAACATCTGTTTCGTTCCAGTGCCTAAAACGCCGTGGGTGGAGGTAGCATTGATCACCACGCAGCATCCATGACCCTTGGGTCAAAGTCAATGCTTTGAAATGCTCCTTTTGGAGCATCCTGCAGCAAAGTCAAGAGGGACCAGAAGAAATTGTCCTGATATTTGTACATCAATGAGGAAAATGGTATTTCTGCAGAATAGATGAAGCCTCCCAGGTTTCTCTGATCCATCTTCACAAAGCCAGAAAGAAAAAAAAAAGGAGAGAGACTAGCTCAAAGTAAACACAGCCCCTTTCAGGGCTCGTTTATAAATAAACCCACTGAAGGGGAGGAAAAACCATCCCTCATTATCGCTTAGCTGAGCCCATTCACCAAAGGGACGGAGAGGCCGGAGCCCATGGGTCCTGCCCGGAGCGGCTCCGAGCGCAGAGCAGGCGCTCCCGGGGGACAGGCAGCATAAGACCAGGGCAGCATCACCCCAAACACACGCAACAGCCTGGGGCTGTCCTTGCCACCCCCAGAGGTGGCTGAAGGTGACACACACCTGCTTCGGATCAGAGACTGTTGCAGGAGCGAGCACCAACCTGCTTTAATTCTGCACCGAAACACGCTCCTGGGGACAGTCCCCACGGCTCAGCTCGGAGCTCCGGGGAGGAGAGGCACCAGCCGAGGGGGTGGGAACTTTTAAAACTGATTTAATCCAATTACAGTGTCTGACTACACCTTAATTGCCTGGCTTCGAGCTTGCTTTGTCTTGCCTGAGCTCTGCTGAGGCGGAAAGGTTTTACCAACTGCATCGCTATAATTATACTAATAAAGTCAAACTGGTGTAATTACACTAGCACAGCTCTGCAGTGGACGCTTGCAGGCTGGAATAGGGATCATTCTTTCAGGTTTAACTTAAATGCTTTCCAAACAGCATAAACAAGGTTGGGGAGCACTAATATTCCCTAATAATATTCCTAATATTATTCCTGTCTGCGTGCCCACCAGGAGCACTGTAGGACACCAAACGGAGTGGGTTTTTTGGGAATCATGTGCTCATCGTGCCCATCGCCTCTAAGCAAATGGGCTTTGGCAGCACCTGTCCCTTGGCTGTCAGCGCCTTCGTGTGTCCTGGCAGTGCCAAGGGCCCCGGGGTCTGCTGGGCATGAGCTCTGAGGTTCACATCTGCATCGCCTCCATCACCAAGAGCCGCCTCCACCAGGCACCAGGCAGCCCTGGTGCTGAACTTGCCATCATGCATCATTCAGGCCAGAAGATGAGAAAGGAACTGGCTCCCTCTTGCAATGCCCGCACCCATGCCCACCCTGGGGACATCACGGCACTCCTGCCTGTGCCTCTACATCAAGGAAACGTCACTCGGCAGGTCAAAGGCAAGGCCAGAAGGAGGAACTCTAGTGCCTAAGGCTTGTCCCTGTGCTGCTAGACTGGGGGTATCTCACCAGCAGGGCTGAGGAGCAGGAGCAATGCGGCTGGCATCAAGGGCACGCGCAGCGCCCACGCGTCTGGCCTCCACGCTCGCTGCCGTGTCGCTGGGCAGGCACCGACGCTCATTTCGGCTCTTCGCTTGTCCCACGGACGGTCACCCAGCTCTCGGAGAAGCGGCTCAGCAGCTGCTCCTGGAACGGGAGGACCCGGTGTTAGGAGTCATTAGGGCTATACATGACATATATGGGACACATGGCCAAAGCAGACCAAGTGGGGCAAGCACTAAAGGGTCTCAAGGTCCTTTGGCCAACCTTGGGCTCATCTCTCTCGTGCTCACCTCCCAGTGAGTTTCTAGGCTCCTAGCAGTTCTTCACGTGTGTTTTGTCAGGTGAAGAGGTGATTTCTTCTCCTGAAGCAGCTGCCTCCCCATCCCACAAACTCCTAGGCCCCTTCCCAGCCAATCTTTTGCCACTCTTGCAAGCAATTCTTTGCTGCTCTTTTCCAAGCGATTCCAGATGCGGCCCCTCCTGGTGCATGTTCATGGACTGCATGTGAGCCACCCACCCAGCCCATCCCAGGAATGTAACCGTCTGTCCAGACCTCGATCACTGGGTCCCTCACAGTGACCTCTGATGGATTAATACTTTCAAGTGCTTGATCTTGCACAGATCCAGATGATCCAAAAGCTCCGAGAAAGCAAGAGCCCAAGCTCACAGCCCATTCCTGTGCTAATCCTGAACACAATTCCTTCCTTTCTTGGCAAGCAAGGTCATAGGAATCTGGGTGCTCAACCTGTGAGACCCCAATCGTCCCCTCTTTCCCCTTCGGGAAGGGGAAGGCAGAGCCACGGCCATGGGAGCACAGATGAGATGTGACAACGTCACTCACTTGATGAGGACAGGGAGGAGGTGCCAACCCCCTTGGGACAAGCTCGAAAGCAAACAGGAGAATGTCAGGGATAGAATGAGGAAGAGATTAAAAATAATAAGATGCAATTTCCCCTTCATTTACTGCTCTCTTCATAAATTACTGTTGAAGTGGTGAATTTCTAGTGCTGTTTAATTTATGCTCTCAAGGGGACCCAGAAAGAGATCTATCTGGGGGCTAAATCCTGCTCCGTGTTGCACCTGGCATGGTGTGGAAAGGTTTGCAGTTGGACTTGATGATCTCGAAGGCCTTTCCAACCATAATGATTCTATAATTCCACCTCTATAGATCTAGAGCAATTCTGCTGCCATCCAACCGAGGCAGCACTAACTGTGAGAGCATCAGGATGTGCTGGAGGAGACCCATGTCCCATCCCATGGATGGGACATAGCTAGGCCATAGGATGTAAAGCTAAGCCAGAGCTTCCCAAGAGCTGGAGACCTGCTATTAGACCTGCAAGTCTCCATGAAATGATGGACTGCCAGAAAACTTTACCAAGGCCTTTCAAGCCAAGAGGTTGGGACAGGGAATTTCTAGTGAGCACCCAAGCCTCAACAGCAAAGCTGGGGTTATTTTTGCACCAGCTGAAGATCCCAGAGATGAGATGCTGATCCCTGGAGATGGCTGGTGGAAGCCTCAGCACACGGAGCAGGACAGAGCCGTCATGGACAGGTAGGACCCCGCTCAGCAGCCCCCTGCCCCTGTGCAGCCGCTGGTGCGCAAGCCCTGGGAGGAGAGCGGCCAGCGCGGACAGCTCCGGTATGAGGCATGAAAACCAATCCCGCCCTGGACGCCGCGTTCTTCAATACTCCATTCATCTGCCGCGCAGCCAGGCTCCGCGCTGCATAATGTCGCCTTTTGTCCCGGCGGGCCCTCCCCGCGGGCCTGCACGGGCTGACGATGGCAGACGAGGCCGCGGCGGGCCAGCACGCGCCGCGCACCGGCCCCGGCGCCCGCCCTCCTTCCAACCTGCCCCGCCGTCCCCTTTCCGGCACCCTTGAGGATCACAGGTGGCTTCTGTGGAGGAGCCAGGGCCTGTGGCCTGTCCCTGGCAGGGGCAGCAGCCGGGGTTAACCATTGCCCTGCCGAGCGAGAGGACTCCGGGACGCGGCTCTGCACATCCTTTGCCTCCATACACCCAGCTTCCATACACCCAGCTCGCACCCCACACTCAGCTGATCCCCCTTAAATATGGCCAGGTTGTGGCCATTTCAGAATTCCCATCTATGAAAACCAGGGAATAGATTAGATATCGATAATACTGATAATAAATTAAAATCTACTGCGCCTTTGTGCGTCATTTTGGCGCAGCAGAAAGCACCCCAGCAGCCTGGGGAAGCTGCTGGATGTGCCTTTGAGCTCCTCTCCTAAACCACACGGGTCTGAACGCAGTCGCCCACTCAACCTATAGAACAAACAACGTGTCCCATGGGCAGCCCGAACGTTCCCCGAGCACCACGCAAAGCACCCGGAGCAGAGCTGGCACAAACAAGGACCTGACCGAGGGTGCTGGTGGCCCCGGCTCTGTTCTCACCCCAAACAACGGGCGTCACAGCAAATTCTGACAAAAAAGCACCTTTCCCTCATTGGAAAATCCTCCCGTCTGACAGATTATGAAACATGTTCAGTCCAGAACTGAGCTAGCGTTTCACTCTTCCCAAACTGGATCTCTCCTTTCTGCTTTCTAGCAGTGATTTCTTTCTGCTTTTCAGCTATTCAAACCATCTCCTTAGAAACTACGTTTTTCTCAATCTCCGTCGCCCTGCCGAATCATTAGGTATTTGTAACTACCACACTGACCTAAAAAAGTGTCATAAATTCACATACCTGCTTGGTATTGTCTTTCCAGTGTAAGGATGGATATATTAAATTCCCAAAATAAATATTGCCTTTTGAGGTAAAGAGCTGGCTAGTTAGTTAAAAAAAAAAATAAAAATGATAATGAAATGAATGAATATTGCGTCTTTTCCCATGAAGGGTGATGGGGAAAAGACGAGAAATTTTCCCTTAGGCTTGGGAGAAGATGAGTTTTTGTTTAGTAAATTTAAAAAAAAAAAAAAAAAAGTAAAAGAAAGAAAAAAAAGGAGGAAGAGAAGAAGAATCTCATCCATCAACCGAGCGGCTCCAGACTGTCATCGCTTCCACCTGTGGCCGTTGCTGCTGTCAGATGTGAGCTGGCTGGAAGCTCTGCCGTGGGAAGGCAGCCCCGTGTTCCCTGTGTGCCATCCCGGGGCAGATTCTCTCAAAATCAAAGGGCAGAGGAACGGAGAAGGAAGGGCAGGAAGAGGAGGAGGAAGGAGAAGAAAGAGAGAGAAGAAGAGAGAGAGAAAAGGAGAAAGGAAGAGCGGGAGCACCTTCAAGGAGACATAGCAGGGTGGGGAATGGCTCGGGTTTCAGGAAGGCAGGCCAGGATACATGCTGAAGTTGGGCTCCGGCTCTTCCCGGGGAAAGCAGAGCCTGGCTTACACCTGACTTGGGGAAGGGAGACTGTTTCCTGGAGCTGTTTGAGAGAATTGGGGCTTTTTAGCTCCCTCTGTTTCCTGCTTCCTTCGCTGTCCTCTGTTACAACCAAATACCCACTCTGGGGGGAGTCACTTAGGCCCTTTGGCAAAAGGGATTTTGTGGGTCCCTCACCAGCAGCCAGGAGCCCGTTGCCCTTCCCAGGGCACTCAGAAGAGGCTGAGGTCCTTTCTGCAGGTTCTTTCCTGCAGAAACATCCAAGATGACCTCTCAGGTTGGCTGAGGACATTAGAGAGGCCAGAGGCTTCCAATGGATTCAAGTCTGTTCTCCTCAGCCAGCAATGAAGGACACCTGAATATCAGGTTGGGAGTATCCCCTTCTAGGATGGGATGTCACTGTGCTAGATATGGGTGGCACCTGGGTATCCTTTTCCGAGAATGAAGTCCAGAAAATGAATCCAAACTCCCCAAAATGGAAAGAACTAAAGATGTGGCTTGTTGTTGCCCAACCTGCCACTCAGGAGAAGACTTTCTCGCCTGCCTCCAGCGCTACGCGTGTCCTGCATATCCATGTTCCCCAGAGCTCCCAGTTTGGAGCAACTTCTGCCAGTCTGCCAGTCGCACAGGCTAGGGGTGATCTCTTAGAGCCCCATCTTGGCTCTTGGAGCATCCTGCTCTCTCATTTTTAAAACAAGTGTTTGTTTAACCATCACCATCGCCAGTAAATGCCTGACAGGTCTCAGCAGCCTTAAAAGCAACTGAAAAAGACCCCACAAAATACTGGGTTTCCTCATCTTGCAAACTCTTAAGCTCACCCAAAAAGCTGAGGAGTCTGGTGGACTCCTGGTGTTGAGGAAGCTGAACCTCTGCTCAGGAGGATTTTTGCTCCTGCTTGCAGTAGCTGCTCCCTTGCTCTTTCTGCCAGATTGCTCCTTCCCTTTCATGTCTGGCTTTGTGTTTTAACTCAATACAAAGACTCCAGCTACAACTGTCACTAACTGCATGGTTACCCATCTGCTATTACTTTCTTCTATGGGTTCAGTAATTAGCAATTAGGCATTTGCTTTTTATTCCCCAGTAGCAGCAAGGTTATAATTAGCCTGCTCGCAAATGCAAGAGTTTCAAAGGTGCTTTTTAAGCCTGTTTTGCCTAAACTTTGTAAAACTCTCAGCCACGCTGGCTATCTGCCAGGGCCTGTGGGCTGTAAATAATCATCTCTAAAACCGAAGCAAGATCCAAATCCAGACTTTGAACACCAAAAGCTGAGCCTCCCTAGATGCAAATGCACGAGCAGTGAGGCAGCATCCTGAGGAAGCTCCCGGCTCCGTTCACGGCCTGATTTCTCCGGCCATTTGGGCAGAATCTAACCCAGCTTATTTGCAATGTCTGTGCTGCGCCTGCAGCGTGTGTCTGGATTGGTTTGGCAGGATCGAGCTATGCACTTGCGCTGATTCAAGGAGCAGAAAACACAGCCAGCTTATCCAAGGAAACAGCCATAACATAAGAAAGGCTAATTATAACCTTCCTTGGGAGCGGATTCCTGTTCTCTTATCTGCTGGGGGGATAAAAAGCTCTTTTTTACCTTTACCTGCTGCCAGGTCATGCATGGCACTGGTGACACTCACCCCACGCATGGCAAGTCCAGCCCATGGATGGGCCGGGGCCACTCAAGGCCATTCCCATGTCCAACATCTGCCGTGCTGCCTCCAGCAAGGGACAAAGCACCTGGAGAAGCTGCCACCAAATCTCTCTTTCATGGCAGGTGGCTGGATCAGGAGTGGAAACCGGGGAAAATCAGCAGCCCAGAAATCTGAGAAAATGCAGAGCCTCCAAAAAAAAAAGAAAAAAAAAAAAGGAAGAAAAATTTTCCTCTCCGACTATCTGGAAAACACAGTGCTGAGAAACTGATTTGTATGTAATACACCATTGCTAGGAAATACATTGGTGATTTATAAGAAGGATCTGGTGCAATATAAAAAACCTCATCACTTAAAAAAGAGGCATCTTTCTGCTGACAGGAGACCTTGTCAGGGGCTGATCTGCTTCTCAGGAGCCCGGTTGCTGCAAGTGCATTCCAGGGACCAGGAGTATTTGCAAGGAGTGGAGGGGGTCCAGGCTCATCCCCCAAGCAAACCCCAAACCTCGATGCTGGCAGCAAGAGCTGACGGTGCTGGAGATGGGGAAACACCCGCAGCTCCCCACGGAGCTCGGCTCAACGTGCAAGCCAAGCACCTGCCCAAACCATTACGGCGGAGGAGGGATGGCCTCCCAGGGAACATAAATATTGGCTTCTTCCACTTATATTGTCCTTGCAGCAGTCGTAGGTGCCTGGGCGACGCTCAGACACCAGCAAACCCAGAGGAAAGGCAGCCAGACTGGTCCGTGTGCCCCATTTCAGCTGTGATTTGGCCCCATGCGTGGGGCACTGCCCTAGGGAATAGGGGTGGGCACAGCCTGGGATGCTTTTTGGACTGTTTTTCCAGTCCCGTTCTAACCCTCTGTGGGCTGAACCAGACCAGCACTCGCTGTGCTTAGTTTTCCTTAGAGGAAAACCAGTCCTTCGGCCCTCCCTCGACCCACAGGGTAAAACCCAATAGAAGAACTGGATTTTCAGCAGTCCTTGCACAAATCTGAACAGTGCTGTGACCAGGGCCATCAGTCTCTGGATCATCAGTAGCTGATGATTCCAGCTGCTACCAGCTGTCAGAAAGGAGCATTTGGAGCCGATTCAGGATAGCTCCTGCACCCAAAACAAACCTTCCTCAGCCTCAGGAGAAAGGGAGAGACTTAATCATAGTATGAGGCTAGATATGTTCCACCTCCTATGTAATTCTCCCTTGGTGTAGCTGGACATGCATCCCAGAGAATCTTCTGAGCTGGCTTTTGTCCTATTTGATAAATTATTATCCATTTTTAACACATATTCTAGCGTCTCTGTGGACCAGTAAACGCAGAAGGGAGGAAAAGGCAGAGGAAAGAGCAGCTGCAGCCTCCAAAAGGAGCAGCATTTGCACAGGGCTGCAGCAAGATGGAGCTCCGGGAAAGGTGCCGTCCCCTTCCTAGACAAATTCACCTTTGTTTGCTCCCGGAATTTGCTTCCCGACCAAAATGGGCTGCAGCCATCACTGCAGCCAGGGGAGGAAGAGCAGCCCAAGGACACCACGTGCAAGGAGGCCCTGGGAGGGCCCATCAGGATGCGCATCACGGTCCTTGGGGGAAAAAAAGGATCCCTGGGATGAGCTGCATCCCTCCCTGGCACTGCATGTGGGCTGCTGCATGGGGAGCCCGGAAAAACACCTTCCCCTCAGCAGCACACGGTGACACTGCACCGTCCACATCCGCAGGGAACTGAGTGTGTCCAAGCCAGGCAGCTATTTATGTGAGTGTTTATTTGGGCATTTATCTGAGCGCCCAAAGAGCACTGGTGACAGCAGAGAGGGGAATGCCGGCAGCCTGCGCTTGTGGTGCTTATTTTAAACCTGGTGGTGCTTATTTTAAACCTGGCTGCTTAGTCACGGAGTAAGAGGTTGTTAATAAAAGCCACAGAGCCCAAGCCTTGCTGGGGTTTGTCATTGGGGAAGTGCTCACCCGTATGGGACTATATGTCACAGGTTAGGCAGAGGTGGACGCTGCTGCTTCCCACCACGTAAGAACCTGTATGGGGCAGAGATGCTGCCTCTGAGCCACCCTGATCACATATGCTCGTGCCAGAAAGGTCCTCGAGGACCCCAAATTCCCATGCATTGCAAACAAAAGTGTGTGGGGGAAAAAAAAAAACGTTGCACAATCACCCCCAAAATAGCTGAGTTTTGCCCACATCTCACTGTGATCTCCAGCTCCTGGTGATGCATCCTGCTTTAACTGAGGCTTGCGGGAAGCAGAGGGGGGTTTTGCCTTTCCAGCGGCTTGCACTAGGTGGCACACACTTTCAGGGAGAAACCCTGGATGTGGCTCCAGCAGGATGCAGCTTGGGAAGAGCCCAAAGCTTAGCACCCAACAGGTCAGAGAAGGCCCGCACAACAGACCGGGTAATTACCGCAACTGGCTTTAACGCAATCCGAAGTGGGGAGTGTTTGCTGGCCAGCCCCCAAGCAGCAAACAGGCGAGAAAACGCCAATGGAAACAGCAGGGGTGGGGAAAGGCATGGAGAGCAGGGAGCGGGAAGCGCTCTCTGTAATTAGCACACCGGGCTAATTACATTAGTGGCCAGAGCAGGAGATGGCTGCACGAGTGGAGAATCCCCCAGGATCCAGCCTGGCAGCTCCTTCCCTACCTCTATAAACATAGGAACAGGTTCCCCTGGAGAATAAATGGAGAATACGAGGCATGGAAAGGTTGGGAGCTTCATTCTCCTCCCACCAGCGTAACCGGCAGCCTCAGGCACGTCTCCAACACCGCATCCGTCTCCAGTGGGAGCTGCCTGTTTTGGAAAACGCCCGGCTGAACTCCTGCGGCTTTCCTACGGATCTGCATCCGCCCGCAGCAGCTTCCACAATATCCTGAGCTCAGCACCTGGCAGCCACTAAAAGGTTTCACCTAACGGGCTCCAAAGCCAAGTCCATGAAGCCGAGCCGCAGGAGAGGACGGCAGGTCCTTGGGCTGCGGGCGGGCAGGGAGCCCTGCGGAGTGTCCCCTGGGCAGGAGGACGTGTCCCCTTGGGCAGCCGCTGTTTCCCCCGCGCTGCAGAGCAAGGTCACCCAGCAAAGCAGGAATTCCCATAACGGATCAGATCTGCCGCTTGTCTGATCAGTCCCTGACAGCAACCAGCACCAGCTGCTGCAGAGAGGAATAGAAAGAAATTTCACCTATTAGGCTCTGCCTGCAGAGGAATTTCCTCCTAATTCCTGTCACTTTGGGTTTTTCTGCTTGGGGAAATTAATTTGAAATCAGGTTAGCTGTGAATTTAGAGTGCTACAGCAATTCCAGATAGCTCGGCCGGACTGTTTTCTAAGTGGTGGGTCATTCCCCAAAGCGCAGGGCTAACCCTAGTAATTTAACTGAGCCTGGAGCATGAAGTTTTATATGCATTAGTATTGAACTTTGAGTCAAAAACACGTGAGATGGAGCAGCCGAAGCAAAATGAATTAACAAACTTGCAGAATTACTGCAAGAAAAGAAATGGAGAGAAGACAAATATTTAGATAGCTGCCCCAGTGTCCAGATGGCTCAGACAAAAGAGGATCCCGTGCTGGAGGATTTACTGCTCTGCATAGTGATTTGGGGAGAGTGCAGAGAAGGTCATTTGAGTGTGTGTGCAAAGAAAATAAGGCAGCCAGATGAAAGAGATGCATAAAGGGCTGTGTTAAGCTCTGTGGGCTGTGAGGGTAATAAATATATCAAATATATCGGGAGCCGCAAGGCTCATGAAGTCTCCATCCCATCCATATAACTGGTAAGGAGTGCACAAGAAGTGGACACCGAGGAGTACGTTTCAAGCTCAGGACCTTGCAGCCTCTTTGCAAATGCTCTAATACAAAATATTTGAATGAATTTTCCCTGTTTGTCAGGCCCAGAATTCACATTGTATATAACATCTGGGCTAGGACAATATATTCCGGCCTTGATTCTCCTCTGAAAACTTCTTCCTATTTAAGATCAGAGGATATTTAATGCCTGCCACCTGTGCAGCTAGACAGATAGGAGTCTGTGCAGTGGATGCTTTTATAAAACATACCTATCTTTTCCAGGCTATAAAAGGAAAAAAAAATAATATTGCCCCAAAGGTTCATTATTATAGCTGCAGGAGACAGGAACTCTAAGCATCTCTCCTGCAAATGTGAAACTTATTGCTAAGACAGACACATTACAAGCCCACTATCAATCACATTTGGCAATTATTAGTACTTTGTGAGTATTTTGAACTCAAGTATGTGACAGTATCATCTATCCTGGAGCAGATAAATCCGCGCACACTTGCATACAAGGCTAAAATGCAGGGAACTTCAGCTCAGGAGAGTTTTTACCTAAGCAGCAATGCTTATGTGCTCAGCACCATGCATGTGACATCTATAACCAGAAAAACGGCCCAATATTAGCACTGGAAAGGTGAGTTCCAGGTATTTAAGCGGATTTTTATAGTACTGCCTCACGTCCCTGCTATAATGCAGCTCTATACAGAGCTATGCTATAATTACAGACTCCAAACAGAATTTATTCCATAACTTTTTTTTTTCCTGAGCATAAATGTGCTCCTAATGGAGACAACTTTCCTGCTGGGTAATAGTGGCTGTACTAGCACAGGCCGCCAGGGAAACAGGATTCCTACAGGGTAACAGTGGCAGCGCTGGTACAGGCCAACAGGGAATCTTTTCAACACATTATTGAAATGAAAAGTGTGTAATTACGAGAAATATCATTCTGTCAGACAGTGGTCACAAATCTTAATTAGCCCTTGCTCCTGAAAGACTGGTGGTGAAAACGAACCGAGGGAATTGAATAAAATTTGTTCAAAGTGACAAAATGACATGGAATTATGTACCTGACGAATGCAACAGGGAGACGCCTGGAGTAGGTGTGTCGGGATACACCGTGCCCAGCTACAGCCGCTGATACAGGTGTATCAGTGTTGCCAGCTAAAGAGTCCAGAAACCTGAAGTCTAGGAGGGTTGAATAAGGATTGGTGAATGCTTCCCAATTTTGCAATGTCTTGTGGATCCTACCTGTAATGTAACATCTGGAAACAATCTACCGACCTGCAAGATGTTCCAGAACTAACAATTAATGTGAGCTCTGCATAAATGCACACGCCTTGCAAGAGGTTTAATGAAGATTAAACAGGCAGCTCTCTGATGGAACAAAACAGTACTCTATTGTTAGAGACCTGCTATGCAGATGTATTATATTCAACAATTCTCATTCTGTGCTTAAAAAAAGCCCACAACATGTCATTAATCTCCAGGGAGTTATTTCTGATTTACATGAATGTAAATGAAACAAAAAATAACCTCTTCTCAAGGACATGGCTGAGCAGCTGAGCAGTCTCTCGGATGAGTTTGGTTTTAGGTTGTTAGGGCCTCCCTAAGAATCATGAGCCACCTTTAACAGAGTGAGTTAGTGCCCTAAAAAGCAGTGCCTAAAGTCTATACTATACCCTGTTCTAAGGATAGATGTATTCGTGCTATATGTATATATATATATATATATGCATATATACAGAATATTTGTGACTTCCATTCCACAGTGATCACAAAGCTAACAATGCTAGGGACTTAAGTATGTCTGTCACACCTCAAAAAAAGAGGAAAAAAAGAAAAGAACAAATTCTTTATCCTAGGACCCAAGTTATCCTAGAGTCTGGGACAGGAGGAGACGCCAATCCAACACGTTCCATGGAGATCCATAACCATGGAAAGACATCACTCTGGGGCAGTTGCCTTGCACAAAGCGGATAAGGGGTCCACAAAACCTGGAAGAAGGCAGCTACCAGGCTACTCCTCTTCGGAGTTATGTTCTCCTCCATAAGACCCGAGCAGAGGCTGGAAGTTTTGCCAGTCTCCCAAACTTCTGCGATTGTTTTGCAATCCTGCAGGTGTGCGCTCAATGCTTGGCAGGCCTACAAAGCATTTCTAGCCGTTCCCAGCCCTGTACACCTTTCCCATCACGGAGATCAAAATCCGACCCTTGCCAAATCCAAAGAGGAAGGAGAACAGAGACAGCAAAGCCGTTCCAAGGCGCGGAGGAGAGCAGGAGCTGTATATCAATTGCTAAGCAACAGCACCAATATCCCTCCTGTTACATACGACAAAAAGATTTCAACAAAAGGCATCAAAATAAAAACCTTCAAAGTCTAAAAATAAGGAAGCAAGAGGTCGATTACCTCCTGCTCTTTCTCACTAGTCCTCAGTTGTCCCTGCAGAAGAACTTGATTTAGACCGGCCCAGAATTTTCAGCAGCGAGAACCGACGACCTCCCTTTGCTTCTCTGCCCGCTTTCAGATCCTTCAGAGGCACAAACCTTGCTCTGCCTTTGTTGCTCACCTTTGCAGTAAAATACAGAAAGGTCCTTTCATCCCGCAGGTGATTCTCTCTTTTTCTTTTACAATCCTCCCTTTATCACCTGCGGGCACCAACGCAATGATTTGTGTTCCCTGGACGCTGCTTAGGAAGCTCTGCTTCTCCTTCAGTCCTGTTAGGTCCATTTCATATTCAGAGCCTTACAGCATTAACCAGAGAAAATTTGCAGACATTCAGGATTAATCTGCACATATAAATCTTCTTAAGGACCCTAAATTATTGATAACCCAAGTACAACTTCTGTTTTCTGAGAATTCCTGCTCTCTCCCACACAAAAGCATCAGACCGCCAACGTTTGCCTTTAATCAGGGCGATAACTAGTGAGGCAGGTGGTTTCTATCACCATGCTTTAATAACATAATATAATCCGCAGCATTTTCTGGAGTAAAGCAGCTTTTCTCCAGATGATCTCTGGAAATGCACTGTGAGGCTGGACCTTGGTTTTCCTCTGTTTGCTAGGAAGAGGCGTAAACAAGGGAAAGGACCCGAGGAAAACCCCAGAAGAGCTGGTGGAGAGATGTGGGTGGCTCTTTTGGGTGGGAAGAGACGTGAGGGAGCAGGTTCTGGGGTAAGGGAAAGGGGGCAGAAGAGGGATGCCTACATTGGCTTGTACACTTGTCCTAGTCACACACACACACACACACACACAGGCGCACACCCTACAAGCCTCCCTAGGGCTGGCTGGTCGTGCACACACGTGGTGGCCCCGCACAGGTGCTGCACACACACAAACACACACACACACACTTGCTCACGTGCTCTCGCACAGCCGCTCACACCCCCGGCGCACCGTCACACCGTCACTGACCCGGCGCACACACCCGCTCCCCACCGGACCGGTGTCCCGCGCGCCTGCCGAGGCGCAGGGCCCGCGCTGTCACACACACTCGCTCCCCACAACACGCACACCCTGTCGCACACCCACACGCGACGGGGCGCTCACACTCGCCAACACGCGCACAGCCACACGCAGGCTCTCGCTTCACACAGGCGCTCGCATTCCCTGCCACACACCTCACACACATCGTACAGGCGCACACACACACTCATTTTCTCCCTCACGCACACTCATGTACAACCTCGCACACACATCATACAGGTACACACACAAGCTCTCCCTCACACCCGTCTCTCTTTACACACACACATACAGGCGTACACACACACACACGCTCAATTTCTCCCTCACACATCTCTCACACACCCACTCACACATCTCTCTCACACACACATCATACAGGCTCACACACACACACACAATCTCTCCCTCACACCCACATCCCTCTCTCTCACACACACTCTCCCTCACATTCCTTCCTTCCTTCCTTCCTTCCTTCCTTCCTTCCTTCCTTCCTTCCTTCCTTCCTTCCTTCCTTCCTTCCTTCCTTCCTTCCTTCCTTCCTTC
>NW_020455932.1:217518-256781 GCF_003342845.1 Nothoprocta perdicaria | reverse complement strand
GAGCGGCCGGCCCGGGCGCGGGGGAGCCCCGGGCCGCTCGGCGGGGAACGGGGCGCCCCTCGGGCCGCGCTCGGCAGCCCGGCCTCGTCGCGCTGCCCCCCGGCACTCGGGGGCCTCCCGGTGCCCCCGAGCGCGGTGAGTTGTGCGCGTGTCCCGCACGGTCCCTCCACGTCGCCCGCCCGGTACGAGCGCAGCCGCCGTTGCCCCGGGTCTGGCCGCTCCAGCCGCGGGGCCGGCCGCTCCTGCAGAGGCACCTCCGGAGCAGCGGAGCTCGGCCCGCGGGAAGCGGGGGCCCTTGGAAGCCTTGGGCTTCCTCCGTCTCGAGGAACCATCCTGGGTTGCTCCCCAAAATCTGCTGCCTTAACACTACCACTCTTAAGGAATTGCGGTGGCATGGCCTGAAGAGCCAGGATGTGGCTCTGCTTTGCCGAGACTCTGAATTCCTTCTTTGCTTCCAGGATCGCTCATGTTTGTGTGGGTGTTCGCTGCTGCCTGGACAACTCCTGATTCACCTCCGGAGCTGAGGGTAGGTTTCTGAAAGGAGCTGGGAAATAGCAAATTGTCCGCGGGTAATTGTGAGTGCTTTCAGGTTTCCAGACGAGGAGCCGATGCGTTTGAACAAGGAGGTGGTGAGGCTTGGCTGCCGCGCGCCTGTTTGTGCCGTGTCCTGTTTTATTTCGATCTTGTGTGGTTGTCATTAACTTCTGAGGGGTGTTTTAGGGCAAAGTAGCAGGACTGGCTGTAAGGTGAATGAATCACCAGCTCCCGTGGCAGGGCCTTGGCTTTTCACTTCTCGTGTAGTATTTTGGGAACCAGCTGGGAGCTTGTCCTCCAGACAGCGTGAGTGCTGGCATCCTTGGAGAACCGGCTTCCTGAGGCTGGGCAGGAGGTCTTCTTCCTACCTGCAAAAAGAAAATGGAGAAAAACAAGCAAACAAATTTAAAAAACCCTTTCTTTTTGCTAATTGAAGCTCTGAGGAAAACAGAGAAGCCCTCAGGATTTTGCCAGGTTGCGCTCCCATGAGTAAATCTCCCTGCAAGTAAATAATCTCCTGTTTCAGTGCCCTGGAAGGACCCTGGAGCAAGTGTGTGGGATGCTGGGTTTGGTTTGATGCCAGGCAACTGTTCTTATATTCAGACGTACCTACCCTGTTCCCTTTGCCTCAGCATTCCTATTCATTCCTGCCTGAAATAAGCTCTCCGCCTAGTTGATAGGCAAATGCTTTGTTCTACTTCACTTGCACTCTTTATTTCCTCCTCCAAAGGGAATTTTCTTGCAACTTGTTTTGAATGGAGGGGATCCAGGATTTGTGCGGACAGGTCTTATTTCTTCCGTGCTCTTGGCTGCCAAACCAGGCACCTTGCGCTGAGGTTTCCAGCGAGCTGCAGGAGAGCAGGGCTGTGTCTCTTGCTGGGATTGTGCTCCTCGATGCTGGGCACGAGTGTGTGGAAATATGGGCTTAAAGCAGCCAAAGTGCTAGAAATAGGATGTTTGGAAGAAATTAAATGACTGCCCCAGGATGGCAGAGCTGGGGAAGGAGCCTTCTCTGATCCTCGATTGGTGACTCTGTTCCTGTTCCTCCCTGCAGACCCTGCTGGGGCCCGATGGTGCTGATCTTCCCGAGTTCCTGGCCAGGGCTGGAACTTTGCAAAGCATTCCCGAGCACAGGGAGAAACTAGGGTCTCGAAGCAGCACCTATAGCGTCTTTGAGGTGGCGCCTATAGCATCTTTGCCAGCAGGCGGGCTGTCGATGCCTGGGGAGCGAAGTCTGGCCGCGGTGACTCCGTGGAGCGAGCTGTCTCTTTGCACCGTGTCAGCCTGTGTCTCGCTTGCTCCAGGGACCATGCAGTGTGTGGGATTTGTGAGTCAAGGACCCACTTTCCCCCCTGGATCCCCAGCAGGAGCTTGGAGCCCTTGCAGAGGCTCCAAAGCTGTTGCATGAGTGTTTGCAGCTCTTCCTGCACTGGGTGCAGGAGGGGGACTGGGTGTTGCAGCTGGTCTTTGTGTGGCCTGATGGTGATGCACCCCTCTGTAAAGGGTCCCTGGGTTATCATATCCCCACTCCTCCTTATATTTTGCCTACATTTTTCATCTATGTATAATCTTTTCATGGCAATTATCCATAAGGGCTTGTTTGTAACCCTTCCAGGGTAATCTCTCCTGTGTTAGTGGCACTTACAGCTCTCTCCTGGGCACTTTCTTGTCTGAACAAGGTGCCAGGAATCTCCCCACTCTCGAGACGCCCATTCTGGTGGGTTCTGAGCAGAGCCCAGCCCGGTGCAGGGGATCCCGAGGGCTTCTGTGCTTGCGGTCCAAACTAGCCCATCACTTTTCATTAGCACTGGCAATTTCAGGTCAGAGACATAAAAAGGGATGTAGAGGTCTTTAAAAAACATATATTTAAAAAAACATGTCCGAGTTTTAAGGTCTTGCTTTTAGAGGAAAAAGAAATTTTGTTGTATATGAGGTAGAGCAGGTCTGAGAATTATGTGGCTTTAAGATGCTTTGATTCCCCTCCTTGCTGCCTGTCCTACCCCTGGCTTTCTGACCCTGTTTTGCTGGAGTTTGAGGAGCAGGAGGTGGATCTGCTTGGGAAACACAACTGAAATGCACCAAATTCCTTAACTCATCCAAATTCACATAAATGAAACCTTGTGGGCAGCTGTTGCAAAAGGCGTGCTGGGGTGCAGAGAACAAACGAAAATGAATCCAATTTCTGTCTGAACCAAGTTAAAAACCTCCTTGGAGGTGGAGGACAAGTGGCTGGACTGCTCTGAGTTTGTTCTTCAAGTAGCAGGTTGTGGTTTTCATTTGGGGCATGGTGGCACCTTAGGATTTCTAACTGAATTGGAGCCAAGGGGTGTTTGCCGAATAAACGTGGCTCTTTGGGGTAGAGCTTGACTTATAATTATTATTATTTGGCTCATAGATTTTTAAGTTTGTTTGTGTTTTAGTTCAAGGTGAAGGGTTAGGCCGAGGGATTCTCGCAGAGCCACGTAGCTCCTGTCCCGGTGCTGCAGATGTCCCCGAAAGGGCTGGAAAGGCGGCCCTTTCCATACAGCCGTGTTGCGTTATCAGCTTGTGTCTGAATTCAAGGAAATGCAACTTTGTGCCTTTTTTTTTCCTGCTTTGTGCCTTTTTTTTTCCTGCCTTCTTTGCCTTAACTCTTTTGATTTTTGGCCTCCCGAAGTTCTCTCCTGCGATGGATGGTGGGCACCCCTTGCCTCCCAATCCTGGCAAACAGCTGCCAGCAAGAGCACTCTCCAGTGGTGAGAACTGGCAGGAGGCTGCGATATTCTCCCTCCTCCTCCTCCTCCGGACCAGCAGCTCCAGGAAATAGCTCCCCTTGCTGACGGGGAGCAAAGTGGGAGCTCCTGGGCTTGTGGGGGCCACTCGCTGCCTCTGCTTGCGCGTGGTCCAGAACACCAGGCATCGCCACCTTCCAAGGAAGTGAGTAATAGACCTTTGTTACCTCCCTGGGGTCGCAGGGAGCGCGAGGTGGTACGTGAACCAGGTGGCCTTTGGTGCTTTTCTGCTGCCACTCCTCTTTTTTTCCATTTCCTCATGCTGTATTTTAAAAACCAAGGAAAACAACGTGCCGACTCCCCTCCCGAAAGCCGCCTGCTGCTGTGCTGGTGTCTGTAGGATCTGCAGGTCAGAGTTTGGTAGTGAAGACTTTGTGGGGGCAAACAAGGTGTCAATTCTCTAACCGGGGTTCAGAGCGTTTAATGAGAGAGTAACTGGATAGGGCAGAAATTCGTACAGCGTGGAAATCTGTGCAACGTGGAAATGCTGATGGTCTCTGAGGAGCAGTAGGGTTAGAGTGAGACCTGCCATGAAGAGAACCAGCAGAGGCGGGTGTCAAATTCGATATCAGATGTTTGTGTCAAGTAATTTACTGGTTTGAGCAGTAAAATAACCCTCATTGGTGCATTAGGTAGAGACTGAGTTAAAGGAGAGAGAGAAGGGGGAGGGAAAAAGCCTTTTGTGACCAGAGCCTTCTGCTATAGCAGCTTGTCACCAGCAGCAGTGAAGCTGGGGGTGTTCTCTAAAAATCTAATGGAGCGGCTCATAACTAATTTTCAATGAATTCCTCGAGAAAATGTTGGTTTCTTCTTATAAATGCAGACACGTGGGTGTGTCTTTGCACCGTTTTTTCCCTTTTTTAAGCTAGTGAACCACGCAGGAGCGTTGGATCTCTCTCCAAGCAGCTTGGGATCTTCCCCCATCCGTCAGGAATGTCACTCTCCATGCGCAGTGGATGCCACCCACTGCTTATCTGCATCTTGGGCACCTGAACCTCTCTGTTGGGCAGGAAGGAGGCTGGGCGTTAAACCAGCAATCAGCAACCTGAGACCTGGGGAGGGAGAAAGGGGTTTTATTTTAGAATAAAGTCGACTTCACTCGTTCGCACTCATCCTTTTCTATCCATCTGCACCCAAGCACCAATATGGGTTTTTCCAGGTTATCTGCCCAGCATCCAGTCACCGAGGTGCATGTGTCCAGACGATCTGGACAGCGTTTCTTGCAATGACACAGCAGACAAGAGGTGCCAAACATTAAGTCCACCTGATGTCTCTCGAGCTGGTGTACTGGCATTGAGTCTGCCTTTTTATATCCTTTAGGAGGTAACAGTAATTGTGATCTTTTGTCTTTACATCCTGTCCCTTCTGTGAGTCATGGGGATTTACTTACTACCCTTTGTCTCTTTATCTGGGTGTCTTAAGGCTCCTATTCTCTGTCCTTCTCAGCATCATCTCCTAATGGCTTGAGTCTTTGCCGATTGCCTCTGTCCCTTGTTTCAGGATGTCCCTTGCCTTCCAACCTGATAAGCTGCAGGCAGGATCTTGATGAGCCATTAAATTAGGTGATTCCCTATGCCTTTTGATACTTCTGGTGCCTCTGTACTCCCTTCACACTTCCATTCCTTCTCCATTCAGATGAATATTAACATTTATTTTTATGATGTGATTCGTGGCCTTGGCTTGGACAGGAAGGATTACCTTTGTGTGTGTGTGATAATGTTGTACAGGGGGAGTCAAGGGACTGATTCTGGCTCCAGACTGAGTGATCAGAAGCCCGAGTTGCACAAGTGCTTGGAGAGCTCCTGCTCACAAGCTGGCAACTTGCGTTGAGCGGTTTGAGAGGCAGCCGCTGCCAGGGCCGGCTCCGAGCGTGGGCCGGGAGGAGCGCGGCGTGGCCCCTGCTCCGGCGTGTTCCTGGTGAGCCGCTCGGGTCGGGGCTACACATATGCCAATCCTCAGCGATTTTGGGGTGGTTTTACACAAGCAGCAGCTCTGGTAGTATCTGCTCCTCCACACTGTAGAAAGCAGAGTTTCTCCAAAAAGCTTGTGGGAAAAGCTGCAAGCATTGGCGGAGGTGGTACATGGTCTGCCATTGAGCGGAGAGGATTTTGAGGCTGATCTACTTCTCTTGTAATCTCCTGAGCTCATCAGTGAGCATCTTCTGCGACAGGCTGAGCTTGTCTCTCTCTTAACGCGTGATGTGGATTGGGCTGGCCTGGATTTGAGGCAACATTCTCAGCTCTCTGTGCTGTCTTTGTTTCTCCGTGCAGGTTCCTCAGAAGAAGATGGTCTAGAGCCAGCGCAGCTGCCGCTTCCTATCGCTTTGTGCCCCGGACCCCAGAGCGGATCATGGCAGCAGCCCAGGGGGCAGGCAGCAGTTCAGCTGGGCCCTCCGGGCTCCCCAGCTCTGCCCCAGGGCACAGCAACTCCCCGGCCGTGGCTGTGTGGGAATGGCAGGACGAATTCGGGAGGTGGAGGCCCTACCGAGGCAACGTGTGCAGCTACATTGAGCAGGTTTTCCAGGAGTCTCAGCAGAAGGGCCGGCGTTTGGGGCCGGGACCTGGCAACAGCATCCCCTTGGGCCATGCTGACGCTGTCTTGGCCCCCTACGTCATCGACATCCCAAGTCTGACGCAGTTCCGACAGGATACAGGTAAGGAAGCTTGCCAGCCTGTGTTGGGGTTTTGTTGAGAGTGCTCAGAGTTAAGCAGAGCCCAGCTCTAGCAGGAGAGCCCTGCAAAGCAGCTCTGTCTGCCACTGCCAGGCGCTTTGAAGGGTCTCTGATGGGCAGTGTATCAGCTCCCTGCCCAATCCCATCTGCCAGCCCCACGTGCAAATCACCATTGGATCCTGTGGACAGGCAGGGCTGGGTGGCTGGGCTCGGGCAGGCCCAGCTCCTTCCCAGGGCAGAGACTTGGGGCAAGAGGTGACCTATTAAGGAGTCTCTTCCTGGGAACTCTGGAGCTCAGTGCTTGAGAGCCAGAGCCCACAGAGCTGCAAACTTTCTTCCTGCCCCCGCCTGCGTTCATTCAAGACCACTCGCACAAAAAGGCCTTTCTACAATTCAAACCCTCCCGTTTGAGTCCCTTGTTCCCCGTGCGGCTGGAGTGCCAGCTGCTTTGCCTTGGCATGCCGCCCTGTGCAAGCTGCTTTGCAAAAGCCTGCAGCCCCCGCACAGCGCTGTAGTGCTGCAGCAGAATATCCCCCACTTCTGCTCTGCGAGCCTCGCTTGCTCCTTCCTAGGCAGGAAGGATGGGCTGGTCTCAGCAGCGGGACCGAGACCTAATTTTCCTTCTCATCCTGTCTCCTTTGGAGTCACCGAGGAGCTCACAGTTTGCTGAGATAACTCTTACTCTCTTTTGCTCCAGATGTGTTGAGCAGCTGAGGCACAGGAAAGGAATGGGGATGGAATGTCTGATCTTCATCACCAGAAAATTCAGGGAGATCCCAAATTACACACCCCAAATGAATGTCAGCTTTGGAAAATTCTTCATGCATCAGTTTTCCCTCTACCAATACCCTTCCTGTTATCTCCAGTGCTGTCAGATGGGAGATGCAGGAGATGGGCAGCTTACTGGTCTCTTGCCAGTTGAAGGAATAAATGAGCAATATCTTGAATCAACCGTTCAGGCAACCCCTAAAGGAAGGGGAAGCAGCTGGAGCCAAATGAATGGTCCTTACAGCTGCATCTGTGCTTGTATTCTAACATTCTAGCAGTCATCAGTGGCTTTAGATTAATTCTGTACGAGGGTTTTCTGGGTGAGGAGTTTTCTTAGCTGGATACATTAGCAGGTCTGGCCTGTTTGAGCACCTGCAAGCTCCACAGGGACTATGGCTTTGAGTAACACAACCCAGAGCACCAGAGCTGACGCCAGTGGCTGTTTCTTGCTTTCTCAGTGCCAAACTTCTGAAGGAACCTTGGCTTTTCAGCCAGACTCTCAACACACAGGCAACAGTCCCTCTTGTTAGGATACCATCCACTTTCAGAAAATGGCCAGCTGATGGCTGCTGGGTTAGCATGGTGGTTAGGAAGGCTTTTGCCAGCAGGTTGGGTTATCAGCAGCGAGTTATCCCTGGAACCCGTGAGCAGTGTGTCCCAGGGGAAACAGGGCTTCCATTTCCAGGAGGCAGTGATGTCTCTGGAGATGCCCTGCATCTCTACCCCTATGAAAGATCTCAAAACCCCTTGCAAATGATGCAAGTCCTTTGCAGAAGAGTTAGAATTGAATATCTCTGGAAGCTAACCATGAAAAGACTAAAATTTTGGAAACTGTGCTAGCTTATGTGGTCTCACCATCCCTCAGATGGTATCTGTGGTGGGATCTTTACTAACAAAACGACTGTCTCCACAGCACTGCCACAGTGTTTCGGCACGGAGGGATGCTGACCAGAGCGGTCAGGCCTGGGAGTTTTCTTCCACAAATGACTGCCCTATCTAGTCTTGAGTGTGAGCCTTGAACGCTCTGTTTTATGTCCCAGATCTAAGCAAAGCTCCGTTCCTCTGCAGGACTGCCTGCCTTAAACACAAGCCTTTCGGAACAAGCAGCCAGCTGACCTTTGTTATGTGCTGGAGAAAAGAATCCCTGCAGGAAACATCCCCGTGAAAAATCTTTAAACAGAGCAAAAAAAAAATAGGCTGTTGTATTCTGCTCATTAGCTGTTACAGACAAATAGGCTCTTCAAAGGAAGCTGGGGAGAATAACAGGAAACCAGTGTTAACGGGACGAGCATCCCCACCAACAGGAATGACAGCTGTGCAGGGGGATCTTGTGGGCAGGATGAGCCACAAGCTTCAGCTGCTGGGCTAGGCACATTAACTGGAAGGGAATGCAGAGGAGCAGCAGGAGTTGTCCTCTCGCTCCAGCTGTTTGCCACCCTGGAGAGAAATGCCAGTTTTCCTGCCAGCTCGGGGGAAGGGGGATATTTTCCAAGAAATTTTCCTAGTCTTGCTGTTGACTCCTCGAAGCTCCTCTCCCTGCTGCTGTTCTGGGATCCTAAAGATATAAGTCACTTTGCAACTCCTAAAAACCTTCTTGTGCTGCTTCTGTCCTGCCGGTGGTTCCCTTATTCATCCCTACATATCGTGCATTTCTCTGCATCCTAGCTCCAGTACAATCCCATTCCTAACCTTTCCTTCCCTCGAGTTCTACCCTTGTGTAGCCTGCCTGCTAAGACCTTAGATTTGCACAGGCCTTCATGTAAAGCTTGGCAGGACTCTTTTGCTGCATATGAGCAGTTCTTGCTAGAATTTGCTCCTGGCTATGTGCTCTGATTTCCCATACAAGAAGCTGGTTCTTGGCTTGGGGAAGAGCAGCTTGGTTCTGTTGACACCTTCTACCCCAATTTCTGCAAGATGGAAGTCGTATCCCAAAAAAATCTCTGAACTTCATTGAGCTCTTGGAGCTCAACACAGAATTGAATCTTGTACGAGAGAGATTACTGTATATCTCACTGTTGCTTCTTCGTTGTTCTGATTAGATGTTTTGTGTTGTGTCACTGGAGAGCCCTACCCTGCAATAAGCAGGGAAACTTGATGCTGAAGCAGTAGGTTGGGATCCATCATCCTCTGCATGGATGTGGGCAAGTCCTTCCAGTTCTCGGTGCCTTCAATTCTCTAGCAGAGAAACAAGTCCTGTTGTTTATCACTGCAGAGCATTTGGCCTTTGAGAAATTATCTTATCAGCCTTCATTTCATCTCTGGAGCTCAGATCTTTCTTTCCTGTTTTAGTTCTTGGAATGACACATTAGGGCATCTCTAAATTCACCTTCAGAAGAATTAATCTAAATACATTCTTGAACACAGGGAGTGATCGGAAGTTCAGTGAGGGCTATTCCTCCTTCTTTGGAGTGTGCTTATTGGGTGTTAAGCTTGCTTGGATTGTCTCCCTGCCACAAAAACATGAGGAAAATTCTTGGGTAGTTATCCACAAGCCTGAGATGCGAAAACTTGTAAATGAGTCTTTTTTTCACCTTGGCTCCTCGAGCTTAGGGTCGTAATTCCCATGATGTGTTTACAGGCTTTTCAACCTTTCTCTTGGTGCTTTTCATGTCTGATCTTTGCCTTTATCATAAGGACTCCATCACTGCGTTCCTGCTCACCACCCTTGTGCCTGCAGCCCCAGACACGCTTGCCCTGCGGCGTTTCCTGCCCCTCTTTCTCAAGGCTGAGAGTTGCCGAGGATTTTCCCAGCAGGAGCAATTTGGATTCTGTGTCAGGAAGCCATTTTTGCAGAGCTTAGACTTCTATCCTGTTAGATGCCTTCCTTCTCCTCAGCCTTTTTTTCCCTTTAGCAAAGGGAAAAAGCAACCAGGAATGATACCGCTCTGGAGAGTGAGGCTTTTGGTAGGTTTTGAGCTCTGACTGTAGCTGCAGAGCAGCCTTGGAAAAGCAGCGTGTCTGTTTTCATTCCTCCTCCTCTGTGGGAACAGCTGTTCTCCACAGTTTCCAAACTACCTTCCTGGCTTTTCTTCTCGTGCTACATCACCCAGCAGGAAGGAGCCTGGAGAAGCTGGCCCTGTTGGTCCCCCCTCTCAGGTGAAGTTCCTGTCCTGCCCTTGCAGGACTTTACCAGAAGACCTTGACTTTGCCAGAAGTAGTCCAGATCCCCATGCAGTCACAAGTAGGTATTCAGCCCTGTAAGTGCTTCTGTAAAGCGCTTCCTAATGGTCTTATGTCTCTATAGTTACTCCGTTGTCAAGGCTCTTTACCAGGTCTGTGCCTCAGCCTGGTTTTGAACCGCAGTGAGACATATGTGATCAATGTGCCTGTGCTTGGGTGGGTCTGTCTGCCTCTCCTCTCTCTTTCCCTCCCTCCCCACCCTTCCTCACAGCAGCTTTTGAACCTGTTGCCAGCCCTCAATCAGATTTGGCAGCCACACAGAGATCTTGGAGGTATCGCCTATCTCTTGAGCATCGTGAGCAAGCACGGCCACCGCGGGGAGGGAAATTCTATTGGTGTCCCCATCAAAGGAGAGACCAGAGAGATCAGCCCTATTGAGACATCAGCAAATCTGTGCACTAATGGGTCACTGAAACAGAGTCCCCCTTTTTTGTGGTGGTTTCCCCTGTGCTCACAAGATGCTACGTGTGTTTTCTCCCCCACGCAGGGACCATGCGATCCGTCCGCAGGCACCTCTTCCCTCAGGACTCTGCTGCTGGGCAGGGTGTCGTGTGGGAGTGGCAGAACGATGAAGGCGGCTGGTCCCCCTACGAGATGAACGTCTGCGTGTTCCTGGAGCAAGCCCATGCCACAAACCATCAGCGGGTGGACCTTGGACCCTTAGGCTACAACTACGAGGTAGACTTCGTGGCTCAAGTCCAGACCAACAAGACCACGAAGTTCCGACGCAACGTTCAGAGGCGCCTGGATGTTCCTTATCCAATGACAGCGGCCTCGGGACCTGTTCACGCAGGGATGGTTTGTTCTTGTCAACAGTGCTGGTTTAACAGTGGGACTCGTCCTATCACCATGCGTTACCGGCACTCTATGATAAACTTCCCCAACTCCTCTGCTGCACATCAGGTTTCCAGTCGGACAACATCAGTAAGTGCTTCTGGCCTTGGCTTTGTGCCCTATAACAAACCAGCGTTGTATGGAGCGAGGTCAACAACAAGACTCAATGCACAGAGCACCTGGGCTTTGCCTCAAGCTGGAGGTGCCGGGGGCCCCAGCACAGGACTGTCTGCGTCTAACGGAGTCAGGTACAGAACCTCATTCACCCTCGTGAGCACTGTGTGTGTCTGAGACCTGGGATGCTCTGGTCCTCCTGTCTAGGAGCCCATGAGTCCCAGAGGACTTTGCAGTGGTCTTTGCACTAAAGGGAAGAGGAGGTGTTTGAGCCTTTGTGTCCAGTATACTGGATAAGAAGGCTCAAAACCTCATGGTCTTCCTCTCTTGTCCTTTCTCCCACTTGAAATCTATCCCCTTCAGCTCTGCAAATCTCTGTGACCCGCTGGAGAAAGTGGCTGAGTTGGTACTGCAGGTTTGAGGAAACTAAAGGGGAGAGTTAATGGAAACGTTTCTGTTTACATTTAAAAGCAGCTTTACACTGGGCAGCAGACAGAGAAGGGGGATTTGTGAATAGCACAATTTAATTCAAAATATGCAGCAAACATGGAGTGGAAAACTGCTCTGTATTCAAAGCTCTTCCCCTTGAAGGACGGACTGCAGAACTCTCCGTGTGACTGAGACCCCATGAATTTCCTGACAAAATTAGGAGGTCTGTTGTTTCTAAGGTAAACAAATAGAAACAAAACTGTAGATTTGCCCAATGATTTTAAAAATCCACCGTGAAGCTGTTTAGAGAACTGAAGTGTCGAGCCAGTGTTTTACTTTCCCATTGTTCTGCTCTCCCTTTCCTAAAAGGCTTCCTTGAGCCATATTGACCCCCATCCTTACCTGAAATCAATGGGCTGACATTAGCAAATTGAAAGTGGTTCCAGGCTATTCATTAGGTTAAAAGCTGATGCAGAGCAGAGATACCACTGAATAATCACAGAAGAGTTTATTCTGTGTGTATTGAAGTGCTCTGGGGCATCGCTGTAGCAACGTTCAAGGGCTGAAGGCACAAGCAGAACTGTAAGTGATTTTAATACCCAACTGGAGAAGGTTGTTTGCCATTTGCCTTCTCTTTGCCTTTCCTTAGGTGCCTGGATATTTAGAACAGGTTCAGCTTGGAAGGAGCTGGTTGTTTTGAGGGAGGCCCCAGTTGTGTCGCTCGTTGGGGTGATGGTGCCGGCACCATCGGCTCTGGGCTGCGGTTCTTGTGCTTGGGTTTAGCATCCTCAGAGCAGTGCTGTGAGCAGGGAGCCTTCGCTTCCCCCCTCAGCTGCCTCAGCCTCGTGTCCCAGTGCTGCCGAAGGTGCCTTGTGTTGCAGAGCATCCGTTCCCCGGCGCAGCTGCCAGCCTGGGGACAGCGGCAAAGAGCAGAACCCTCTGATCGTGCCCTCTTGGAGCACTGGGACCACTCGTGGGCTGCAGGCCGTGCTGGACAAGCGATGCTGCGGCTGCGTGAGCTCTGGCTCCTGTGCTCCCTCTGCAGCTCAGCTGGTTGTGGTCCTGCTAAGGTGGCGAGTGGCATCTTTGCAGGAATCCCTGGCTAGGGCAGCCCTTCTGGGGGAAGGGATAGGGCCCGGTGTTTGCTGGGCTCAGAACACGCAACACAGCTGTGGCCGTTCGGTCCTTGGAGAGGCTGGCCGGGTTTGGGGGAGAGCAGCGTGCTCTGCGCCCCGCGTCGCGCCGCGGGTGCCTTGGCTCGTCCAGCTCCTGCCGCTCGTCACCGCAGCGGCACCCGGGGTGCCCCGGGCAGGGTGTCTTGCCGGAGGTTGTTGCGGCGAGCATGAAACGGTGCCGATGGGATCCGGGCCTGGCTGGGCGCACACCTGCACCCTTGGAGGCAGCCTGGCCCGCAGGGTGCTGCAGCCACCGCCTTTCCGCGCAGTTCCTTCCCGCTCCCTAGTGCGGACAGTTTCCACTGGATGTATCTGTGGAACCCTCTGTTATCCCTGCACTCCCCAGGGGACATGTGTAGATTCCCAGCCAGACTGCAGCCTTGCACCAACGCGAGAGGCTGAGACAAGGGAGGGAGGCAGCAGCTGAGGAACCAACTCAAACTGCTCCCGGAGAAGAGACTCCCCTGTGGTTACTTTTCCTAAGAGGTCCCTGCTGACAGACACATCCACACCGGGGAGATGCAGCAATCTCTGTCTCCCAGTTGAGTGCCCTGTGTTTCAACACATGCTGACAGCTCACGATGGCTTTTCCTCCGTCTTCCCATGTGCTAGATTGCAGTCGGAAATGCCACTAAGCTGGTGTAATTGCTCCGGTCTGGGGTTACATCTCGGGCTTGTGAAATCCATATTCCAGCCGCAAATACCCTCGTTGCTGCGAATTAGAGGTAATCGGAGCACCGAGCTCTAACAATGTGTTTCATTTAACTCCTAAGCCCTGAACGTTCCCCGGTTACTTTATCCGCTGGGTTCCCGAGCATTCCCGCCCGGCTGGCTCTGCTTTGCTGGGACGTGCTGCACTGTCCAGGCCTGTGCTCCGTGTGGGCACATGGGATGTCCTGTGACCTCCGGGGGCACGGGATGGACCTGGAAGCGTTGTGGGCCACTGACCAGCCGGCTGGTGGGCTTCCTGTTTGGAAAGGGAGGAAGGAGAAAAAGATGGATAAACGGCACGGTTTGGAAAGATGCCGGCGGCGAGGGAGCTGCCGCTCACCCTGCTGGGCCGTGTTTGAGCAGGGACCACACAGCAGCAGGTGCCTGGGGAGTCTCTGGTGGCTAATAGGGTTGCGTTGCACTGTCGCCACAGTCTCTGGCTCCCTGTGCTGGGGTCCTTCTCTGGGGCACTGCTCATCCTCGCTAGGCTTGGGGCACGGCCGTGCTCAGAGACTTGCCTGTCTCTGGAGCGGAGCTGTAATGGGCAGAGGGCTCCCCAGCTGTTACGGGGGGACTTAAGGACACTTGTATACACACTATGTTCAAGGAAATGCACTTAAATATTTTTGCTTCTATCATGAGCTTGCTGAATTAACGAGGACAAGCCGTATCGCTTCTTGGCGCCTTTAGTTTCCTTCTGCGGATAAAACCCACTTAACGTGTCCGATCTCCTTCACCAGAGCCAGCGGATGGAGCAGCAGGGGCCACATCCTGATTCTTGCCTCTGGAAAAAGGTCTTGGGACCACAAGGGAGCCTGCAGGACAGTGGTGTTCCCAAGGGACGGGTCTGGCACTGGAACCCCAAATCCCCCAGTGAGAATGGGGGACTCGTAGGACCAGGTGATGCGATTCGGGTGCCAGACCCTGCACAGAGCCATTTGCCTTCTTGCTGCTCCTTTTCTTTTGCTTCTTTCAGCTCTTTTGCCCACGGTCCCAACAGCAGCTTCTCAGAGGCTGCCTGTGTCATCCTGGGCACAATGCTGGTCCTTGCCAAGCCCACGGGAAGCGACCACAAAGCGTTGGTTCAACCCTTTGCTTGCAGCTAAGCTGCCCCGCAGGTCAGTCGCACCCAGGCATTGCAGGACAGCTCCCCTGGACACTCCATGTGTCACCTGAGCGGGTCCCCAGTGGTGAAACCCGAGGACCTGTGTGGCTGCGTGCAGGTCCTTCCTAATGGGGCTTAGTCTAATGGTTAGTGTCGCCTTTAGAAGAAAGGCGGGGGAAAAACTGCTGTGTTTGAGGCTCTGAGAGCACAAAGTGTTTTCACAGCTGTCCTCGAGCTGGGGACAGAGCTTTTCCCTTCCGTAATGAGGACGTGCAGGGTGGGAAGCAGGTCAGATGCAGCTGCGCCAGCGCTGCTGTGTCAGCGTGCAGGGCTGCCGCGGAGCAGGCTCCCAAGAAGTGGAAAGGGGCTGGGTTATCCTGGCTTTGCCCTGGCTCTCTGGGCGCTGCGGGAGCACCCGGTGCTCCTGGGAGCCTGGCTGAGCTGCCAGGAGAGGCGCTGGCTGCTTGGGAGGGCTGCAAACACTCTGTGACACGGGAACACGCAGTGAAACTGGGCTGAGTCCTGGGGCAGAGGGAGCCCCTGCCACAGGGACCGTGCTCTGACTCTGGGCATTGGTGATGGCAAATGTTACCAGTGATTTCTTGCTGCGTCTTTGAGGAAACATCTTATTTTGGATCTCTTAGAGGAAAGGGTCTTATTTTGGGTTCTTCCTTCTCAGCCTGTGCTTTCCCTGTCGCGCTGCCGCAGCTCCTGTGCAATGGGGACAGTGGGAACCGCGGGGACTGGCAGGGCTGAGCTGGCCTGGGAGGAACCAGCACCGCGTAGGGAACCACAAGCCTAAGCTGCAGGCTCAATGCAGGCTCTCAGTGCTGCTGACCGGCCCGATTTTCCCTGCCCTGGCAATATCCTTCCTCATCGCTTGCCCCGGCAGAGCCCTTCCGAGCCGGCTGAGCTCTGGGTGGCATTTCTGCCCCTCTCTGGGCATGGCAATGCTTCCTCCCACGCACTGTGGCTTCCTCCCACGCACTGTTGCTTCCGATCCCCCCCGGCCGAGCTGTGGTGTTTTGCAGTACCCTCACCACGCGTTCCCCTTGATGTTTTTGTCAGCCTCGGATTTCTGCAGATGTGAGAGGATGTGCGTGCCAGCCCTGCGAATTCATTCACACGGGATCAGGCACACAGCAAGCACGGCCCGCAGTGTGAGCTGAGCTGCTGTTCACGGCCCGTGCGCGCGTTTGTAGCCCGTGCCAAATGGGAAATAAAAAAAGGATTTGGTTCTGCCATCGAATCAGTTGGCTTAAAGCGTCGCAGCAGTCAGAGCTGACACGCTTTGCGTTTACCGTGTACCAGGAGTGCATCTGATCAGGGACTGTTTCTGGCTCATGGATGGTAATTTATCTGCAGTGCATTTGCAACTTCCAAAACTTGATTGCTTGCAAATGCATCAATTGCTTATTCATTTCCATCTGTAAATCTCAAGGGCTCTTCTCGTTTTGTAAAAGCTCTAGCTGCTGAATGGCTCCGACTTGAACCTTGCAATGAAGGGAAGAGTGAAGTGTTTCTCAGTCTGTCTTCTCAGAACATGGTTCCTTGTGATCCTCCTCCAAGCAGCTGTGGCTTTGCCTTCTTCAGCCTCTGCTGCAGAGTGCCCCTTTCCACATCCGCAGGTTTTAAGGAGGTGTCTGAGTGTTAGCTCTTACTGAGGGGTTTTGCTGCCTCTTTGCAGGTGGCAGAACGGGGCTTTTACCAGTTCAAATGTGAGTGCATCTTCTGTATGAGGACTTCAAGAGCATCTGCCTTGGTGGCAAAGGTGGGACACGTGAAACCTTCACAAAAGAGAAGGTGCAAGAGACTGTTCCAGGCTCTGAGGATGCAGCAGGCGATTGCAGAGAGAGACAATCAGTCCTACTTGGAAGGTCAAGAAGGAAATCTAAGGCAGGGAGACTCAGGATAGATGCAGGACAAACAGTGAGTCACAGGACTGAAACATTGCCAGAAATTAATTAGGGAAATTGTGGTGCTCCTTGTGTTAGGCGTTGTCAAGAACGGATAAGACAGAGAGCTGCTGGTGCCAGTCTGGGTGTGTTTGTGTCTCAGTGCAAGGAGGTGGACGGAACGATGTCGGAGCTTCATTCCCAGTGCTCGCTGACACACACAGCTTGCTTTCTCCAAAAATACAAGTTGGGAGAAGGCCCTGCTGCCCATCTACTTTTCTCACAGAGCTGAAGGGTCAGCTTTGCCTTCTGCTGTTTCCACCTTCCCACAGGAAGGGGAGCATGAAAACGCCGGGGTGGCTGCTGCCCTTCGTGGTGTGATGGGGCACAAGACTGCATCAATCACAGTCACCGTCTGGGGCACAGAATTTGGGGGGGTTCTGAGGCCCCCTCTTCTCTCTTGTGCCCTCATCTTGGAGGCGAAGATGGGGAGAAGCCCAGGTTGGAGATTTTTGGTGGATGAGACCCCACTGATCTTTGGGAATAGGTCTCTAAATTCCCTCCTGTGTGTAGCTGGAGAAGGTACAATCCTGTAATTAGCTGTTATCCAAGGAGGACCGTAGGCAGGAGCAGAGGGAAGCACGGGGAAGGATAGTATAGGCAAAGAGGAAAGAAAGACTTAAGGAAGAGCTGTGATGAAGAGGCTAAATTGGGAAAGAAGAGTGTCACGGAGTCATCACGCCATCTGATTCAAAGCCCTTGGAAACCGAGGGGAGAATTTCCACTGTATTCAGTGAGGTTTGAATTGGACCGTAGCGAGAACAGTCTATTGCGTCAGTTGGAAACATTGCAAAATTGGGTACAGCGGAGGGAAAACCCAGTCCTCGAAACGGGCGGAAGGGAGCCCTCTGCAACCTGGAGAAGCCTTTAAGGGGTTGCAGGAGCTCTCCCCACTTGTCTGGGGCCAGCACGAGCCCTGGGTCCTGCCCGGGGCATCGCAGGGAGCTCGATGCTCGTGCAGGAACCGCTGTCGAGCTGGGGCAGGTAGGAAAAGAGGGAGGTGGGGATGATTCCCTGGTGCCGGGGGGGACAATAGGCGATGCTGCTCCCTGGTCTCTTCAGCTCTGCTCGTTGTCAAGGAAAAGCAGACGGGGATTTGGGCAGGGCTGCAGAGCGGGACCTCGGTCAGTGACGCTGTTCTGGGCACCGTGGCCGCTCTTGCAGCGCATCCAGTGCCAGCCGGCTTCCCTCTGGGTGGTGAATGTCACTGGGTGGTGAATGTCACCACACTATCTTAATCTGCCCTGCACATTCCCAGGAAGCTGGCCAGGTCTGGTGTAACTCGGGATGTCTTTGGGAGCCCTTTGCGTGCTGCTGTTCCTCCGTGCCTGTCGCAGCCGCTGTGCGGGGCCTGCGCTGCGACGGGTGTATGTACACCCAAAGCAGCGGCTGTGCACAGCGTCTCACAACCAGCACGACAGAATTCAAATGTTCCTGCTCTGCTCGTGTGGACGCAGCTTTCTCCTTTAGCAACTTTCAGGCTGCTGCTTGTGCTTTTCCTTCCTAATTCCTTATGGCAGCCAAATATGTCCCTGTCTGCCCATATATCTCTGCCTAATGTGAAGTATGGTTATAAGCCCCGGGAAACGCTCCCAGGAAAGTAGGTTGGGAGGCTGAAAATGTTCAGTGTCCAAATGCTCTTGATTTCAGAGGGGCTCTTTGGTGAGCAGCTCTTCCTTCCCTGGAAGGTGCAGGATCAGTGTGCTGCATCCTAGTGCTGTGGATGCACTGGCCTGTCTGCAGCACGAGTGGGTGCTCTCAGGAGGCTCCCTGGAGCATCCAGAGCCAGAGGGGATAACAGGGTCTGCTGGCAGCACGGGCAAGGGCAGTGATGGAGGCTGGAGACCCTGGCTCCATCCAGGGATTCACGTCGGGAGCAGCAGGGAACAGCACTGGGGACAAGCTATCTATAACTTAGCTCTGAGGTCCACCCAGGGGATGGGACTGGACACAGGTACAGCTAGGGCAGAGCTCAGGCGAGGGTGGACTCCTTAAATACAAGTGCTGGACCAGTGGGCAGAGGATGTGTGGGAGAGAGACCCTCATCCAGGGAGAGATTCGCCCGTCCTGGATGAGGCTGCTCTGGGTGATTCAGGCCTGTTAGGATACTCAGGAGCACTGCCACTATGAAAGGAACATGAATATCGTGTGAATTGTCTCTCTTGTCTAGTGATTGATCTGTGCTGTTAAACTCGTCCTCTTTTATTTTGTTTCCTCTTCAGCACCCCAAACCTGCCGATCAAGATGCCCAAGCCCAGCAAAGTGAACCAGGCGTTGGCAGGTAAGAATCCTTTTCTGCTTCATCTACTTTGTCCCTAGGGTTATGCAGTTAAGTGTTTTCCTTGTCTGAGGTAGGTACTTTCTATCTCTTTTCTTTTAGTTTTCAGAAAGAGTCTGAAATGTCTCTGAGGTCCCAAGTCTTTATGAATAGTGTTTAGTCCCAAGACAATTCATAAAGGTAGAGCGAGACTGTATTTGGGAGAGAAAGGGAAAATGAGACCTTACCAGCTGTTTTTGCTTAAGGCTTTGTGTTCGTGTCCAACTCTGGGTGAGGGTTTGATGCTAGTCAGAATCTGAGGCTCCAGGCCAATACCTTTCTAATCAAGCCTTGGGAAAACGGGACATGTTCTGATGTGTAATCAGTCTCTCTTCATGGCAGAGATAAGCAGAGGGTTCTTGCTGAATGGTCCCTTGAGAACATTTCTGAACTTGCAGTCTGTGGTTTAGAGATGGGTCACAAACTATCAGAAGTTGGCTCTGAAAATGAGTGGGTTTGAGATGTGGATTTCCATCTTCTCCTGTATGTGTAGGTGAGCAAGTAGCACAGGGAAGCATACGGATCTGGGTAAATATTAGTTGTTCACCCAGTGCCGCAATGAAGGAGGAAGGCTGCGCTGCGAGACGTGTGGAATTCTCTGACGTGACTTTATTCTGCAAGCTGGGGTGGTCCTGTAGGCTGAGAAATGGTTGGGCCACATTGCCTTAAGAAAAGGAAGAACCAGAAGGTGAGCCAGATGTTCTTTCCCATAGAAGCAGACATACGAGTTTCTTTTTATCATCAAAACCTATGAATCCTAAATGTGCCTGAGGAGAGGGTGTAGCAAAGACGAAAGGGACATTTTTCTGCAGTAATTTGCAGAGTAGATCTGCTCGTTACACGTGAAATGGCATGGCCTGGAAAATGACAACAGGCGCTTGCAGCTTCCAGGGGAAGCATTTCAGGTTTGAGTGCCAGAACCCATCAGGTGTTCGATGTGCTTTGTTTTAGCTAGCTCCAAACTCAAAAGATTCTAGTCTGGGGGGGCCTTAGGAGCCACCTAATAGCAAGTGGTAGCACCTGATAGCAAGTGTCCTCTCCCCAGCAAGAGTGACTGTGCCCTTGGTATCATACAGTGGTGATGCAGCACCCTGGATGCATGGAAAAAAACCCTGCAAATTTGCCTGGTCTGTTTGATCCTCACATGCTACATTTAGATGTAAAAGACTGCAGGAGCCCTCAGTAGAATTTACCACCATTTAATAAAATAACACGCAAGGGTTATGTTTGCAGTCATTTTTTTCAGAGAAGTCTGAATGTGAGTCTGCCCGTTCAAGTAGGAGCAGAGGAGAGATCTGGACAAGCTAATTAGCAAGTGAGAGGAAAATAAATGTCTGGGAATGTTTCTGGTGAAAAAGCAAGCAGTGGAGTTCTGAAATTTTACTGGAACTTTAATTGGCTGGGCCTTTAGGCACATCTCCTGCTCTGCTTCTAGCACCTCTTCTGGGACGTGTTATTTTCTTCATATTCAAAATCCTGCAGATGTTCTTTGATTTACTTACTGTTCAGATCACTCCATAACACTGAGCCCTTTCTGCTCCTCAGTCCCCATGGCATGGCCATTTCCTGCAGGATTTTAGTGCTGCTGGGGACCCAACGGCCTCTGTGATAACCCTGGAGGACAGGGATGTGCCTGGGGCCTCAAATGGGACCTGTGGTTTTGCAGGGGCTGGCTCACACCATGCAGTGCTCTGATGTCTTGGCTGGTATCTGGACCTCTGAGGGGGGTTAAAATGCATCTCTAACTGCTTTTAGCTATCTGAAAGCTACAAGTCTAACCTAGTGTTTGCATGTGCTGCCTCCCCAGCCAGTAAAGAGAAATCGGCCTCTTCATGCAGTAAAACAGAGCCAACCCATGGGTGCTGCTGCTCAGCATCAGGAAAACTTCCTCGAGTTTAGGGGATGAGCGAGGTGAGCCCAGCCTTGCTGCTCAGCGGGGGATCTGCGGGATTCTGCCTTGCTTTGCTAAGCAAAAATTAAAAATCAAAAAGCTAGAGATCGCTACGGCCTGAGATGCTTCTCAGCAGTTTTGATTCCAATTGGAAAGAGGGAAGATGAACCCCTTGAGTCTTGCGGGTTGTCTCTGGAAAGGCTGCAGATGCCCCTGGAAATAAAAGGTGGTGGCAAATGGGATCCCGCTGCTCTGAGCGGGGCTCACTTGTGCAGTCTGGACCTGGGGGCTCTCGGAGTGAGGAATTCCTAATGTTATCAGTCCCACGTGTTCTCAAAGCACAGCTTGGAATCCCAGAAAACACAACGTTGACTTTAAAACCCTGGTTATTGCAACAGAGAAAGTTTGAGAACGTTTTGTGTGTGTGTGTGTTTTTTGCTTACTTTTTGCTATATTAATGCTTCAAGGTGCAAACTTGTCTTTTAAACTTCTTTTCTTTCAGTCTTTGGTTAGGACTGTGAATTCCAGCATAGAGGCCTGTGAAGACAGTTGAGCCACGGTGCTGGTGATAAAAAATCAGCTGAACTAACATCTTTTTGGAATAATGTAGCTTCTGGGATGAACCAGGTGTCATAGGAAGTACCTTCCAATATTATCTTTTAAGATGAGGGCTGGAAATTAGGGTTTGTTTTAAGTGCTTCTCGTGCATGCGCTTCTAGAGCCGGGACACTCTGAAACGCACCAAACCTGATGATTTTGCTGGTGGATATAATCATACTAATTAACTCTGCTCTGTCTCCAGTACCTTATGTTATTTGACAGCAACCTCTGCCCTTTCCCTAATTTCTGTCATTTCTCCTCTATGCGATTCAATCCAAGACTGGAACCAAACACGTACTAATCTGTGCAAATATAACACACATACTAATCTGTGCAAATATAACAAAATCCAGGCAAATGTCAGTCAGGGCAGTGAATGGAGGGGCACGTTGGATGGGTGCACGAGCAAGGGGGTGGCTGACGCTCACTGCGTTAGGTCAGTGTGTTTTCCTTTTGCTCAACTCTGGCATGCCACAGGATATTGCAAAAGGGCCTTATTTACAGAGCAGGCTGAAAGAAAAGCTGCTGGATGTTGTCATAGCTGCAGCAAAAATAGTTCTAGCCCCAAGGAGCCGGTGACGTTGGTCTTCTGGCCACATAGATGCTTTGGGAGACGGAAGAGGTAGTTTTCTTTGTGTGTTTATTGCAGGCACTTGTACAAATATGTCTTAAGCAAAACACTCTTTGCAAGGCTTTCTGCGTTTGCCCTCCTTCATTCCTTGCTGGGAAGAAAGAGAGTGGTCGGTGGAAGGGTCGGGAATGTGTTTCAGATTCCTAGAGGTGGGCTAGCAATAACTCCTGCAATAATGCAAGGGCTGCCAAGGGGCTCTGCAAACTCGTACC
Organism: Nothoprocta perdicaria; assembly: GCF_003342845.1. NCBI lineage: Eukaryota > Metazoa > Chordata > Aves > Tinamiformes > Tinamidae > Nothoprocta > Nothoprocta perdicaria. The sequence continues at coordinate 234,883 of NW_020455932.1, read as the reverse complement.
TTGTTGCAGCTGGGCCTCATGTCTTCAATTATCCAAGTCCAGGGCCAAATTCAGGCTGTTCGTTGTGTGCGTCTCCCCAAAGCAGCAGTAGATAGAAGTGGAAAATGACCTTTACCTGGCCAGTGCGGAATTGCTATTGGGAGAACACCTGGGGTTGGATAGTTCTTCTGGTCCCACATATGGCCTGTGTTTTCTGTCTCTGTGGAAGCACAGATGCATTTGCAGCTCATAAAATGAAAGCAGGAAAATTCCCTAAAAAAAAAAAAGTGCTTTTTCTTTGAGATCATGCTAGCCAGTAATTTTGGGTATGTTATTCAAGGTATGGCTGTGCTAAAGGGCAACTGAACTAAGTGGAGATGCTATAGCTTATGTTTTCACTTGATCTAATTTTGAAGGAAACATATTTGTCCTCTGACTTTGGGAGTCTGTGAATGCAGTTGTTCAGCTCTTGCTTCTGTTGATTTTTGGTTCTCTTTTCTTTTTTAATGGGCTCTGCATGCTACCTTAGCAAGATTGTATTGATCTCCGCAACAGAGAGCATGAATTTTGCATTTGCCATCAGTCAGACGCGCAGTGGATGGTGATAATCTGTGTTAGCCTTTGGACTTCCTTTTCAAACGTCGGGGCTTAGCAATCAATGCGCTCACATTGCTTAGAAGCAACGGCTTGGGAGACCAGTTTACTGCTTCCTTTTCTGTCCTTTCTCTGAAGAGCTGCATGTTATAATCTTAGGGGGTCAGGTTCTAATAGCCTGAGATATTCCCTCTTTCCCGTGAAGAGATTCAGTATCTTGCCTGTTTCACAAGAATGTTGTTTTTTTAGGGCTCTGAATCAGCTGCTGTTCTGGCTAATCCCTCTGTTTTGGCCTTTAACCAGGTAAAAGGAGGAAATATCTGCCTGGATTGCACACAGGTGTCAGCTTTGGGGGCTGCAGCTGGGCTCTGGCTGCTCTGCTCTGCTCGTTCCCTTAGAAAGCAGGTAGATTTTGTTAGGGAATGTGTAAAAGCCATTGCTCTTTGGGGCTTTGGGCTTGCACTGGCGTACGGAGCACCCAACAGCCTTGCGGGCCTCACTTCAAGACATAAAGGAAGTCATTTTGATTGTGAAACTTCTGGATCTGCTTCCAGTTAGAGGCATAAAAGAGCTTATACCAGTTTCCCCTTCCTACCCTCATTGCCTTTTTCATCATTTTTAACACAGCTCCATTTTGACCGTGTTTCTGTGATGCCCATTGCCTTGGTGTCGGTCAGAGCAGCTGTTCACAGCGTGGGAAGGGGCTAACTTGTCCTTTGCTTTCTGGTGTTATTTTCCAAGGAGGAGGAGCATGGTTAGCTGGTAAACGATGCATTGGGCAGCCTGATCTGCTGGCAGAACCAGCTCTGCCGAAGGTTCTTGGGTAACCTTGGGCAAATTGCTTCATCTATCTGGGCCCCTTTCTTCGTCTTGTGAAATCCATTCCCCCAGACTCGGTCTGTCTGTAAATCTCTTCATGTCCTTAGATGAGAAGGCTCTTTAGTAAAAGCTCCTGGGGATAAAGCAAGGACTCAAAAAGCTGCTGGAATATTTACTGCACTTGGATCTTTGGGGAATAGGTGCAAAATGCAGGCAGGAGGGTATAGGAATAGTTCTGGCAGGGAAACATTTTACACAGACTTTGCGGAAGGGATGTGCAGTTCAACACGTGGGTTCTTCACTTGCTTTTCAGGTAGAAAATAGTCTTAGCACTTGCACACAAAGCTGGTTGATGTTTCCCAGAATAACTTGATTTTTCAGTCATTTTTGCCTTGCATGCACATGGTACCTTGTTTTATCCTGAAAGAGCATGTTTGTTTTTATACCCTCCTTTCCCAACCAACTTGAAAAATAAAACCTTTAAATATCTCAGCTTTGCTCTTGAGCTTCTGTGCAGGGATTTGGGGATGCTGGCAAAAAATTCCCTAATATAAGGACCTGGTTTGGCCTGGGCTACTGTAAGCAGTAGCTTTTGAGGAAATGCTGCTTTTTAGGTCATCTGCCAGTCTGCATTTATGAGCATTTTTTAAATGCTGGTGGTAGCTGTGGCAGGCGGGAATTTGCTTCTTGGGAAAGCTTGGGCAGGTGTTTTGTTGAGCTTTGCTTTTGAATAAAGCGGCGAGTTACCTTAGAAATGTTACGGCTCGTAACTGGCCTGGGTTTCCTGGGCAAACATCGTATTAAATCAGCGTGATGAGTCCTGTAGCTCTCTGTGTGCCAATTTTACCTTCAGGGAATCGCTGTCCTTTTTAATGATTCATTAGTTTGAACAATGAACGTGCAACGAGTGCAGCTGCTCTTGTTGGATCGGCGTGGGGGAGGACGAGGAGGCCCGGGCTTAAATTGCACTGGGGGCTAGGGAGAAGCTGGGTGCTCGGGAAGGGGCTGTGCTGGAGAGAAGGAAGCTGCCGTCCCGGATCCAACTGCTCCCGTTTGGCAGGGGCCACGTGGAGCAGCTCCAAGCCAGGAGCAGCCCAGGATTAAAAAGAGCAGTAAAAGGACAGTAGTAAAGAGAGGAAGGCCCGTTCGGTGCTAGCAGGGTGTTCCTTCAGGGTGACACCTTCGAAACGCTTTGTTTTATAGGGGAGCAGCTGAGTGGGGCTGTTGGAGGATCCAGTCGAAGCAGCCGGTGTCCCAGGGGCCGTGCTGCTTGTGGGGCTCCTGTGGACTGGAGGGATCTGCCCCGTAGCAGAGCTGCAGTGCCCCGGGGCTGGGGCGAGGGGCACGTCCTGCTCAAATGCTGCCCCCGAGGGTCCTGCCCAGCTCCCCTGCTCTACACTGCTGTCTGAGCTCCTCCTCGCGAGGCCTCCGCGCCCGTCCTCGTGCCCACCCGCTGCCTCTCGGATGTTTCACCTTCTCTGAACCACGGGCTTGGGTTTTGTTTTATCTTTTAAATTTTCTTTGAAAGATTAAAGGGGTTTTTTTCCTTTTTTTCTTTTTTTGATTTAATGAATGTGTTTCCCCGTTGTTTCCTTCCCGCATGTCCGTGTCGTACCCGCTGTAGGCATGACGGCTATGCTGATGTCAGCCGCTGGACTCCCCGTGCACCTCACCCGTGTGCCGCAAGCTGCCAGCACCCATAAAGCCTCTAAAAAACACAGCTCAGTTAAGGAGGGGAGGAAAGTGTCCAAGAAAGGTAGTTCCTGCTCAAACTGGTATTTGCTTCCATCTTCTCTTTATCTCTCTGCACTTGTTCTGCCTCCCTCCTTTCCTCCTGTTTCTCCCCCAACCCTTTTGGCTCTTCTGGTTTGACTGATGGTCATCCCATAATGGGGACGTTTCTCTGGTCTGCGTGGTCTCTGACCGGCTGAGAAATAAGATGATAAAATAGACCCTGCGCTACAAGTTCTGCTCGTGTCCATCAGTCTTTAAGGCTGGAGCAGCCCAGCAGTTCTCTGTGCAGGTCAGAGGCCTCTGCAGTCTCCCCCATGGTCCCTCTACACCCTTTGGGGGAGCCCTGGAGATCTGTGTGCCAGGACCTTCCCTAATTCTTTCTTTGGGAAGTCTGGGAGCTGAGAGACCTTGGTGGAAAGTATTCATCCGTGTATTCATCCAAGAGGAGTGCTCATGAGCCATGCTTGTCCTAACCGTGGGAGCCGTGGGATAAGGAGGATCTTTTGGACGAGCAGATTTCTGAGTTATTCAGGAATTTCACGGTCAAGTTATATTGCGGTTTATTTCTCTGATCTGTGTAGAGCACAAGGCCGCTGAGCAGAGGCCTCGCTGGTCATGGAGGGCCGGGAAGGGCCCTGCTCCCTCGGCCTGGGCGCCGGGAAGGGCCCTGCTCCCTCAGCCTGGGCACCGGGAAGGGCCCTGCTCCCTCAGCCTGGGCAACTGGGGCTGTTGATTCTGGCAGGGTGTATGTGAATGTGCCTGGTGACGCTGTACGTGTCGCCTGTCAGCCCGGGCACGGGGGGCCAGCCGTGGCTGACGTCTGCCACCAAAGCTGGGACGCTTCTCCTGCGGTTAAGAGGAGGAAGAGGCCGTTGGCTTCAGGTCCCTGCGCAAGGGAGGCGTTCAGCACGGAGGTAGCCGTGTGAGGAGAAACAGGGAGGAGGCAGCTGCTGTTTTGGGGGAGAATGTCGCAGAATCCCTCCCCTTGGAGGCTGTGCTTGCAGTGAGGAGCCGTGTGGGTCAGGGCTTGGCAGTGGGGTGGGCTCAGAACTTGCGTGAAGGGGGTTTGCAGGAAAACAGACAGTAAGTATGCAGGGAGGTGGCTCAGGGAATGGTCTGCGGAAGGAATTGCGGGGAGGAGATGACGGCAAGAACGGGAGCGAGTGCTCAAGTGTGCAGTAGGATGTGAGAGGGGAGGAGGAGCAGAGCAGGGGCGGCAGGAGAAGCAGCCGAGAGCAGGAGGAGCAAAGGAAAACACGAGGGGAAGGCGACAACCCGCGTGGGCGGCAGAGGGGCCGGAGGAGGAGCTGGGGCAGAGCCGCTGGCGAGCGGCACCTCCAGCCTGCGCCTCGGCTTAGCTCCCTGCGCGCCTCGGCTTAGCTCCCGCCACACAGCAGCACCCATAGGTGCGCGGGGAGAGCTCCTGCTCCAGGGCGGCCCCTGGGGCTGCCCCGGGGTTGGGGCCTGCTGGGGCTGGGACCCTTCCTGCGGCACGCTCCGGCGAAGGGGTACGGGCTCTGGATTCGGCCCTGCCCTGCTGTAGCCAAGGAGGTGTCGCCGCCTCTGCTGGTTCCAGCGCTGAGCCGTGAGCAGGGGCTGCGTTTCGCTGAGATTTGTTAAGATCCACCCACGTACTTTAGATAGTGGGATGGGCAGCCCCGAGGAGCGCTGTGCGTCCCACTCCCCGGGTGAAGAGGGTGCTCGGGATTCCTAGAAACGAGCCCTGTTTGCACAGCTCCTGCCTTAGAGAGGCTGTTCTGCGGCACGGGCAGCGCGCCTGGCTTCTGGCCACGCTGTTTGTCTCCCTGCAGAGCCGCTAGCTGTAAGCAGCAGAGAGGAGCTGTTCTGTGCTCCGTTGTTGTGCCCCATTCCCCTCGCTGCAGTGCCCATCCCGTGGGCAGGTCCCACAGCCCCGCGCGTTTCGAGTAAACGCGGGAATTGAAGGATGAGCGTGCGCAGGCCGGCCCGCTGAGGTGCTCGGGGAGAGCTGCAGGAACCGCAGGAATGGCTGCGTCGCGTTAATGAGCGACGCTCGTTAGCGAGGGCCCGTCACTGGCGCTGCAGGGCGCCCCGGGGCGGCTGCAGGTCTCGGGGCCGCCCTGGGCGCGGAGGAGCCGCTGGGCTCCGCAAGCGGCGACGGCTGCGTCGCGTTTCTGGAGGGAAGGAGGGAGGTTTTCAGCTTCCCTCGCAGGAAGCGGAGGCTGCAGCGACGGAGCTTCCCGGCTTTCCAGGGCCTTCAGGAGGAGCGAAGGGAGGCCGCGTCTCTCGCGGGCTCTAGTTATCCCGTGGCACGGCTGCTCCGACGCGGAGGCTCCTCCTCTCCGGGCGCGTGCGGAGCGCGGCGGCCACAAAGGCGGCGGAAACGGGTGCGCGTGGCCTTTCCTCACCGGATCCCCTTGGATCGCTCCTCATGCATCCGCTCCGGCACGGCTTTGGGTGTGCGCTGGCCGCCTCGCTGCCCGCAGGAAGGGTGGGATGGAGGAGGCCCTCGGAGAACAGGGCAGCTCGCTGTCTGGTGTGGGACCATCGCCATAAAGGAGCCGGGCCGGGGGGTGGATGGGGAAGCCCTGTGTCACAAGCAGACCTGCACAATTGCTAATGGTGAAGAAATGTGTTTCTAATGCTACGCCTCCCCTCACCGTCCTGATGTTGGGCAGCGCTCTTGGGAGTTGAGACCAGTAGACCCAGCCCTATCCCAGACCCAAGTCCAGGAAATGAAGGGAGAGCTCATGGGAGATAGGTGACTGTCATCAACTGGAAGCAGCCTGTGTCTGGCCTACATAGGGGATGGAAAGAAGACTCTGCTGTTATCCATATGGATCGCTTTGGGATGCAGAAGGAGGGATGTTGCTCCTGCAAGCATTTGGTTGCTGAGCAGGGATTCAAAGCGCATCTGTTAAATGTTACCCATGGAAAGCCCTTGCTTCAGCAGACAGTTTATTAACTGCAGGGAGGAAGGGGAAGCATTAAGAAAAATCGTTATCCCTCTCTTTGTAAATGTAAGAATGGTAAACATTCCTTCACATCCCAGATAAATCAATAGCGCAGCATTAGGCTAGCTGGTGATGAACAACATTGGCTGGTTCTGCTAGTGCATTTTCGTTCCAGTATGGAATCCTGAGGACTGTAGGGAATGACCAGGCTTTGATGATCCCAAGGGATCGATAAAACAAAGCAAATCTGGAAGCAAATACTTTGTAGAGTAAATGGTCCAAGAAGGAAGGGATTTGTGCACTAAGCGATGTGTGGGTCGAGCTCTGCTGGGTGCTCTGTGGGCTCAGCCACCCTGAAACCAAGGCCTCAGTGTCAAAAGACTTTATGGGGACTGGACATTCAAGCACTTGCAGCTGGGGAAGGATTTTCTTAAAGTATCTGGGCTCCCTTACTCTTTCTCCAGGCAGCCTTGATGGAACTACATGCGCCAGGGCATTATAGCAGCAAAGTGATAGGAGCAGGGCATTTCTTATCTCCAGGGAGTTTCCTGGGACAGACTGAGGGTTGCATCCTCTTCTTCTGCCCATCTGGTTGCTAATCCCAGGTGGTGAGATGGTGTAAAACCATTTGCTTTCCTCAGAATCCCTGCTGGATTCTGCTGGAATTCAAACTCTGCTGGAAGGTTGTCCTCCCTCTTACCAGCTCTGCCCTGGGGTTTTTGCTGCTTCTTTTTCATCTCGGTTGAAGGAGCATGGCCAGTTCTTGGGCAAGGCATCTCTCTGTTTTTCTGTGTGCTGTAGAGGAAGGAAGGACAAGAGCAGGAGTTCTGCACAGCAGAGGCTGCAAGCAAGGAAAGTCCTGCACTACGTGATCAAGGTGAATTTCTTCAAAGGCACTCAGATTTGATGTGCAGACGGGAAGAGGTGATCTGGACTGTTCTACCAAGCAGCAGGCTGGTGTCTGCGTGCACCATCTGCTGGTGTTCCTCGTCTTCAGCCACTTGATCCGTGCATCTTTCTGGCATTGCCTTCTCCAGCCAGAAGAGGCAAAAATGAAGATCATTTCAAAGAGAGGCACCTGGAGAAAAACACTCGGAAGGAGGAGCAGGCAGCATGGGATCCTCAGGAGCTGGAACATCACGGTGATAGGGTTTTCATGGAAGCAGATGCAGGTAGAATGGATAACATCTAACCTGCTCGCAGAGTGCTCAAAACCTGCAGAGCAGAGGGAGCTGAAGCCCCATCTTCCCCATGGGGGAATGTGCTTGTATGAGTGAAGGACTCCGTGGTTACAGACTGGAGCCCAGCTCCAACTGCCACATGGGCAAGTGCCACCCCAGTGTTTCCCAGTCCCCAGCCTGGAGTGGGGTCACCCCCGAGCACTGGGAGGGCTGCAGGCCCAGTGAGCACTGAGCTGAGACGGTTCAGACATATGCCCTCGGACTCATTCCTGGCTGCAACTTCTTCCCACATTGCCCACGAGCAAGGTCCCAGCAGGGAGATTCCTGGATTTGTTTCTCTCCTGTGGAAAAGACAAGCCAAGGAAGAAGTTTTCCATGTGAGGCTGGCGATAAGGGCTTGAGGCAGCTCCTTGCTCTGCTGAGCTCTTAGCCTGAGAGCCGGAAGGCCGGGCTTTTCCCAGCACTTTGGCTCCTTTTCCCCACCCTTCTTGTGGCAGCTCAAGTGCACTCCCAAGGGACTTTGGCATGCTGTGCGATGGAAAGGATCTGCTGCTAAGTGCCTGTGTTTGGCTGCTTGTTAATGCTTACTTTATTCTGTTGACTTCTTCCAGGCTAAGGGTCTGTGAAGGGCCAGGTGGGTGATCCTCAGAGGCCAACTATGCCTGAAATGTCTGGAGTGGCTCCTCCTGCCCCAGGGAAGGGACCTGAGCCTGCCGCCTCTTTGTCCTTTTAGTGGCAGCGTCACCCGTGACGTGTGACCTATTCTCCCCTTCTGCTTCACCATGTTGGCCTCTACTGTGAAAAATAACTAGCCAAAAAATGGCACATACCCATTCCTCCTGGTGAGAGGAACTGCTCTTTTGGGGTGATGAAGAGCTTTAAGTAGTGCTGGCTCTGGTGTGGCTGCCTCTTCCCGCAGATTGGCTTACTCAGCTGCAGAGACAACTCTTGTGAACCCTCCGTCTTTCCCCAAAGCATCAAAGGTGACTGGGAGGGCTGAGCACATGTGAGGTGCAAGTACCCCAAGCCAAATGGCCAACCCTTGCACATGACGATGCTGCATGAAGAGCCCCGGTGCTCTCCTGCCTGGGATCACAGCTGCTAAAAGCACCTTTCTCTATTAAAGCACAGTTGGTTCATGTCCTGCAGTGCTTAGAAACGTCCAAGCTCATTATTTGGATGTCTGTCACATCCTCCTGAGGCCCGAGGGTGTTGGGCGTTGAGGCTCCTGAGCTGCCCAGCCTTTGTTAGTACTTCCCTTGCTCCCAGAGCAGCTCCAGCAGCTGGAATAAAGAGGTTGGAGAAGGAAGAACTGCGCCTTACCTGAACTGTCTGTCACAACACTGCTTTTCTCCATCTCTCCCAGAAGCAGGTTTGGGGCAGAGCAGGAAGGGCAAGCAAGGAATCCGTGTAGTCAAGTGGCAGGTTTCTGCTTTGCCTCCTGCCATGCGGAGTCCTAATGCTGCATGTGCAAATGTTTCCTCTTGTAGGCTGGTGGAGGAGCCTGGCAGCCTCTGTGATGGGCCTGACAACGGGTAAGGAGCTGCTCTTCTCTCATGCAGGTCTTAGGGAGTAGCCCTGCTTGCAGCAGAAGTTGCTGGGAGTTGAGTCTACATCTAATGTCTTCACCAGCAATGGGCTCAGGATACTGTGTGTTTGCTGCTTGGTCCTTACTCTGGCTCCCATGTTGCTTTAGAGGGCATGGGGCATCTGAGAGATCTGCTGTTGCCTTGCAGAACCTTCATCTCATGTCTGTCTCGGGGGATACCTACCTTCAAGAGGGGCTGTTTCGGGGTGGGACATCGGGCCTGGATGGCTGCACTGGAGTCTGCTTGGGTGAGAGGGGAGCAGGGATTACATTTATGAAGTGCAAGGTTGTCTGGGAGCTGTTCTGCAGACAGGACACCGCTACAAAGCTGGTTTGTTTTCAATTGCTTGTGACTTGTGCTGCATCTTGCTGAACTTGAGTGTGTGAAAAGCTCACAAGAAGAGCTGCTGGTTCTTGTTAAGGATGCAAGCCTGCTTCTGAGGCCTGAAGCTTAGTGTTCTGCTGGGTTTCTATTTGTCAGGTGTCAACGACTGGGTTTGCCCTGAAGTGCAAGGGTCCCGTGTCCCGTGCAGTGTGGGAATGCCGCCTTCAGAAGTTGTAATTGTCTCTTCCCCACTAAGACTGTAACGTCTCTGGGTTGAGTTTGATTGCAGCTGATTTCTCGTGTGTGCAAAGAAAATCAAATCAAGAAAAAAAAATTAAAATTAAAAAAAAAAAATCAAAATCAATGCCATCCCTTGGGGTATGTGGGTGAAAAATTGGAGCCCAGCAACTACAGGTGGGCTCCGGGGGTCCTGCTCAGGGGTAACGATGGACCGTTGTGCAGCAGCTCCTGCCCTCCCAAAGGGAACAGGATGAGCAGGGCCCGGGCGCTGGGCGCTCTGGCCCGTGTCCCTCGCAGGGTCACTGCTGGCAGCAGAGCATTTGCAGGGCTTGTGTAGATCCATTGGAGCAGCTGCTTCAGCAGAGACCTTTCCTCTCCCTCTAAACCTGACCTTTCTCCTTGGCATCCTGGCCGGTTACTTGCTCTTCTCCGCTTCTCTTTAGCATCACCCTCACAGCCCGTCATGTTTCATGGTGTGTCTGATTTCCTTCTGTCTCTTTTTCTCATCTCTCTCCTTGTGCAGCAACACCAACTGAGCCAGAAGCGGTGGTGAGGAGATACCTGGAAGAGCTGAAGGGTGTTCCTGCTGATGAGGTAAGAGGGGCAGGAGGAATGGAGGATGATAAAGCAAGTCTGGCTGGGCCAGAGCTCTTTGTTGTGGTATTGTGAAAATTGTGGTGGTCCCTGAAGACTCTCCTTCCATGGCCATCCTGTAGTAGTAGATCCCACTACTTGTAATGGCCTCCTTGATGCTAGGTGGAGAGACCTCACAGTTGACTGAAACCCACACGTGGTAACTGGGGATGGGGCCTCATTCAGATGCTCTGATGTGCACGCTGTGCTCTCCACATTTGGAGAGATGCCCACATGGGTGCCCTTAAGTGGTGACCCAGGGCCCTCACTTTGGGAGTGCAAGAGTGGGAGTGTGCACTGAAGAAGCAGAGGCTGCCCTGGTTTTAGACTCAAAGGATCTCTCAAGTGAGTGTGATATTGGTCTAGGTAAATACACTTGAACCATCACCTTCCTTCTGGCAAATGGAGCAAGCTGGGACCCAGCTGAGTCAATTGCTTAAGAAGGTGACTAGCTGAGAGCTGGAGTAGCTACTTTGTTGAGGAGCAGGACATAAACATGCTCAGTTCCCTGCTTGTTCCTTCTACCTGGCAGCTCCTGCCCTGTGCTGTCCAGGAGGCAGTGGAGTGGGGTGGTACCAGCCAGGTGAGGAGACCTGTCTCTGCTCTTAAACCTCAGAAGGGAGGATTAAAATTGAAGGCAGATCTTCCTAAAATGCCTCCCTGATTGCTCTCTTGGTGAGTCAGTATGATCAGCTTGGTGTCCTCAGTACATGGTGATTTTGTGCTTGCTGTCTCGGACTCTAGGACTGTATGATCTGCATGGAGAAGCTGGCCTCCCCCTCGGGTTACGGGGACACGTGCGAGTGCAGCACGATCAAGCCGGAGATGGTCGGTCGCCTGACAAACTGCCAGCACTGCTTCCACATGCTCTGCGTGCTGGCCATGTACTGCAACGGAAACAAGGTGCCAGAGCAACCCGTCCCCACGGGCCCAGTGCCTCTCTCGAGGTCTGACACCCGCTTCTCTCCCCTCACAGGACGGGAGTTTACAGTGCCCCTCTTGTAAAACCATCTATGGAGAGAAAACGGGGACTCAGCCCAAAGGAAAGATGGAGGTTTCCACCTTTCCCCAGTCCCTTCCCGGCCACAAGGACTGTGGGACAATCCAGATTGTGTATCACATCAGCAGAGGCATTCAGGTGAGCACAAGGCCCCCTTGTCAGACAGCCTGGCAGCGGGGAGCTGTGTGGGCCTCCCGGAGCAGTACCAGGAACCGTGTTTTGCCTCTGCTTCTCACCAGCCTTTTGCCTACGTTAAAAACTGCCTGTCTGGAGCAGGGAGGAGACCCCACCAGTGCTCACAGGATCAGGGAGATTCTAGCATCTTATTTTACACCCCACAACTAAGTTTTGGGTGGGTGCAGTGACCTGAAAGTCTGGTGGCTGGCAGTCTGTTTTGGGGACATCCTTAGACCATGTAGTACAGCCTCTAAAGAGCTCACATTATTGAAGCCTGAAGCTCCTCATGAAGGGCTTATGATGTTAGCGTGTCCCATAGGAACAAGTCAAGTACCTTGGGCTCATAATCAGCAATACATTGCTCCTTTTGGATGGAAGAGCTGGTCCGAGATGGTCCTATCCTAAATCCTGCTGCTGATTCTAGCTCTTATAACTGAAGAACTGTGCAACCCACACGGAGGTGGAAGTGTCCAAACACACTGTGTCCTTTATCTGTCGCAGGGTCCTGAGCACCCCAACCCTGGGATGCCTTACACAGCAAGAGGCTTTCCTCGCTACTGCTATCTGCCAGACAACGAAAAGGGCAGGAAGGTAAGGCTGCACCCTGGCGACCCGACTGCTCCATGGCACTCGTGTCCCCAGGCATCATGGCAGGCATCTCTTGGCTTTGCAAGATAGAGCTGTTTTATGAAAGCTGCTCCTGTGATGCTAATGAGGCTATTTTTACCAGTTGTCTATGTTGTTACTGCTTAGATGTCTTTATAACCTTTCTGGCTCTGAAAGTTTTGTTGTTTTTCTTCACAATTCTGCTTCATCCCTTTGCTAAACAAAAGCCTGCCTTGTTTTTTTGACCAAACACTCCTGGCTCGTTTTGAGCTGTGCTATTACAGGAGTTTCTCTTAGAACCACTGAACTTGGCGAGGGGGGAAAAAATATATCTGCACCCTATTCCCATCCCCATTTCCTGTGGGTGAATGTGTTTGTCTCAACTTGTGCCAGTATTTTGCTCGTCCTTGCAAGACTGGCTTGTGGGGAAGATTAATTGATCTTCCCATCAGGGGCACCACACAGAAAAACAGGAGATGAAGGAGTTCCTTCTAATGCTGGTATCTTTCGTTTCTTGCTGCAACTGCAAGGGAGTAGTTATTAAGCTTCTGGCAAGCAACTGCATCCATATCTCACCTGGATATTTCCCTGGAAAAGGGCCATGGAGTTGTCTATTTCCACAGCCAGGCAAGAAGGGGCTGCTCATCTGTCCATGACTCAAATCTAGCTGCAGGAGACCAGCTTTGATTTTCCCTTCCTCCATCTCCAGGTCCTGGAGCTCCTAAAGGTGGCCTGGAGGAGACGCTTGATTTTCACAGTGGGCACCTCCAGCACCACAGGCGAGAGCAACACAGTAGTGTGGAACGAGATCCACCACAAGACCGAGATGGACACGAACCTGAGTGGCCACGGCTACCCCGACCCCAACTACCTGGACAATGTGCTGGCAGAGCTGGCCGCGCAGGGCGTCACCGAGGACTGCCTGAGACCGTGAGCCGCGTGGGGCCGCCGGGCCGTGCACCTCCCCAGGGCCCCTGCTTTGGAGGCCCCTCTTGTGCACTTATTCCTGTTGCCTTAAGTTCCTGCGTGCGAGCGCCTGTCACGCTGAGCAATAACACTGACGTGGGAGCTCTGTACAGTCTCTTTTTCTGGAGGGAAGGCTCCTTTCGTAGAACGTGGACTCGTGTCCCCAGGTAGGGCCGGCGGCCACAGCCAGGACAGGCTGGGAGAGTTGCTGTGAGGTGACAGATCCCCCTTGTGAAGGCAGGACCCTCACCCTGGTAATGTCGGGGACAGGAGTGGGGAGAGAAGGGAAGGTCTCGCTCCTGCTAGGGCATTTGAAAGGCAGGTGAAGGCCTCCCTTCTGCATCATGTCGCAGCGCTCGGTCTCCGAGCTGGCTCTTACAGTGAAGCCTCCTCCCTCCTGCCCCTGTAGCTGTTACTTCTCTCTCTGCTTGGTCGTAATAAACACTGCATTGTCATGGAGAATCTGCTTTGCCTTCAAACTGCCTGATGGCTTTAGGGTGTCTCCCGTCCTGCGCCCTCGTTGAGGGAGCAGCCTGCTCGGCCGAGCTGGGGCCCCTGCAGCCAGCCAGGAGAAAGGAGGGAAAGCTCAGCTCTGCTTGAGGAACAGGGGACTCTTATTTGGGACCAGTCCCCCTCCCTGGGCTCTTGGGCCACGGGCTGTCCATGTTTTCAGCCACTTTTCTCGGGGCTCTCCTGGGGCTCTCCCACTGGGGCTGGGCAGTGAGTCAGAAAGCAAAGGCGCGGTTGCTCCGTCGCCTCCCGCGGTTGCTCCGTCGCCTCCCGCGGTTGCTCCGTCGCCTCCCGCGGTTGCCCATCTCAGCAGCACTTGGGGCAGGGCCCCTGCCCGGCCTTGGCTCTGCCCTGACCCTTCTCAGCTGCCCCTTGGCTCGGTGGAGGTTGGGGCCCAGGGTCAGGAGCTGGCACTACCTCTGGGCAGCCACAACCTCTGCCCCTGCTGTGAACCACGGCTCCTATCGCTGCTCCCATCGCCCTGAACTGCTTGTGGTGAGGCCTGCTCCTAAAATACAGCTCGTTTTCCCCCATATCGTAAGTGCACGGAGGGTTTTGGGCACCTCATGCGGCGGCTGCTGGCAGGGCTGCGCGTGGCGCCGCGGCGCTGGTGCCACCAGGCGGTGACAGGGCCCTTTGCTGCACTTTGCAGCGCCGCGGCGCGTGGCGGCGAGCAGAGCGGGAGGCTGCTCGGCAGGAGCACCGTCCTGCACAGCCCCGAGGCCCAGGGGAAGGGGGATCGCTCTGTTCCCGCTCCCCTGGGGGCCGGGGGCTTTGCAGGACTCCTCCCGGTCCCCGCGTCCCCTGCAGGCCACAGAATCACAGAATATTCAAGGTGGGAAGGGACCTCTACAGATCATCTAGTCCAACCTTCCTGCTCAAGCAGGCACACCTACAGCATGTGGCACAGGGTGGCATCCAGGCGGGTTTTGAAGACCTCCAGAGTAGGAGACTCCACAACCTCCCTGGGCAGCCTGTTCCACTGCTCTGTCACCCTAACAGTAAAGAAGTTGCTCCTCACCTGGAGACGGAACTTCTTGTGCTTCAGCTTGTGGCCATTACCCCTCGTCCTATCGCTGGCCACCAGTGAGAACAGCCTGTCCCCTTCCTCCCTGCATTCTCCCTTCCTGAACTTATACATATTAATCATATCCCCTCTGAGCCGTCTCTTCTCCAGAGAAAACAGGCCCAGCTCACTCAGCCTCTCCTCCTACAAGAGATGTTCCATTCCCTTCATCATCCTGGTTCTTCTCTGGACCCTCTCGAGAAGCTCCACATCCCTCTTATACTGGGGAGCCCAGAAGTGCCCACAGTGCTCCAGGTGCAGCCTCACCAGAGCTGAGGTCCCCGCAGCTCTGCCCACAGCTTCCTTGGCACAACCGCGTCCCCGGTGCCTTCCCCAGCCACTCTGAGACACAGCCTTGGGTCGGGGCTGCCAGCCTGGAGGCCGTGCCGGACTGTACCCTGTGCCACCAACGCGAGGGGCAGATTCTGCCTTCGGGCACCAGTGAAATAAGAAGGGTTTTATTTTTCAGAGCTACCGCAAGCGGGGGACAGTTTTCCCCTTGCTCTTGCTGCCTCCTCCTGCTGCCACCTCTCCAGCCTAACCGCGGGGCGGGCGGGAGAGAGAAACCCGCAGCCACGCAGCCGCGCGCGGAGCTGCCGCGCCGAGGGGAGCTCGGGGCGCAGCCGGGGCGCGGGGTTTGCACACGCCGCCGTCTGCTCGGCTCCCACCCTGCTTGCGCAACAGAGCCCTGTCTGGCTTAAGCCTCGGCTTTCGGCACCCAGATCACGTTTCCCCAGCAAACAAAACACGGGATTGAAGAGCAAATTGGGCAGGGTTCACCTGGCCTCGTGCTGAGCGAGACTTCCCGGGCCCGGTGCTTTTTGGTGCGTGAATCACGGGGAGCCTCCCTGTGCCGGGAGCTCGTCACGAGCGGCAGGGCCGGGCCCTGGGAGCCAGGGTGCCCCTGTGGCAGTGGGTGCTGCAGGGAGGAGCCGCCGGGGCCACCTCCCCTCGCCTGGGGCTGGGGGGGGACGCAGGGCGCTGGCACGAGCGCAATGCTGCCGTGCTGCTCGTGCTGCTCGGAGCCCGAGGGAAGGGAGGGCTGAGCGAGCGCTCGCGATGCCGCCGGACGGGTCTGCAGCCTGCGTCATCCTGCCGACCCCCTCCGTCCTGGCTGCTTCCCGCAGCTCTCCCTGGCTCCCGCTTGCCCAAGGGCCATGCAGGGCCACCAGGTGCTGCAGCCGGAGGGAGGCTGGAGCAGGCAGGGCAGGCGCCGGGAGCCTCGTGGTGCCCGTGCGGGCAGGGTGCTGGGGGTACTGGAGTGTTGGGGGTGTGAGGGTGCTGGGGTACAGGTTGCTGGGGTGTTGGGGGTGTGAGGGTGCTGGGGGCGCCCGCCCTGGCTGCTCGGGGACAGGCCAGAGCTGCGTCCCCGTCGCCGGGCGCTCCCTGGGCAGCGCCAGCTCCCAGCCCCATGGGCACCTGGAGTGCTCGGCGGCCTCCTGCGCTATCCAGGCACAGGCTTCACGTCACAGGAGCTGCTTCCCGCTGTGGAGCTGCCACCCATTCCGTCCCAGCGATTCTGCAGGGAGACGGGTGGTTATTGGGTGCAGCCACCTGCGCCCCGCGTTGGTGGGAGATCAGCACTGGGGTGACGATGGCAGGGAGAGGACGGGCTGCCCCCAAGCAGTGCGAGGGGCCGATGCCTGCGGGAGGAACGGGCTCGAAGCTGCCCATGGAGAAAGGCTGTGGTCTCGGCGGGTCCGTCCCTGCCAGGGCTGCTGCCCTGCACGACCAAGGGGACGCGGCGGGGACACAGGAGATGCGGTTGGCAGTGCCAGCTGCCCACAGAGCATTTCCTGCAGTGCTGAGTTGCTTGGAGCAAGCGGGGTTGTTGGGAGCTGAGCCCGGAGCCCCCAGCTCTGCTGGCCCTGGTAGCTGGTGGTGGTGGCTGATGCGGCGGGTGCCCCCGGTGCTGCCGTCCTGCATCACCCACCCCGTGCTGTACCCGCCGGGCACACGTGGCAGGGCCTCGGAGCGGGGCCCGCGCTGGCCCCTCATCACTTGCCCCGCACCCAGGCTCCCCAGTTCGCCACGAACTCCCCGTTGACCTCGTGGTGCCGCCGAGCGGCCTGTGGGCGCCGGGCTGGCGGGACAGGGGACCGCGGGGCCCCAGGGCGGCCTGGCCGCAGGGTCCCGCGGGGCCGGCGCGGGCGGCACAGGAATGCGGCGCTGGGAGGGCCCAGCTCGCAGGGGCTCTCGGGCCGCTCGCCGGGCCCCGGGCAGTGGGACGGCGCCGGTGGAGCCCTCGGCACGTCCCGCTCCGCAGCGCCGGCCATGGAGCTGCCGCGGCTGCTGCTGCTGCTGGCGCTGGGCACGGGCCGCGCCGTGGGCCTGGGGGAACGTGCCGGGGGTGCCGCGGGCTCGGGGGGCAGCCCCCCGCCGCCCCCCACTGCAACCCAACTGCCCTACGTGCCCCGCGCGCCCCCGCAGCCGCTGGCGGGCAGGGTGACGGCCACCACCTTCGCCCTGGACAAGCCCTTCTGCGTCTTCGACGGGCACGTCCGCGCCAGCGACAGCGTCTGGCTGGCCGTCACCTTCGCCAACGGTGAGTGCTGGCCCGGGCAGGCGGCCGCCGCGCCGCCGTCCTCGGCACCGGCCTCTGCCCCTGCAGCCACGGCCGCCTTCAGGAACCCGCCGTCGGCCGCCGCCATCCCGCCGTACGGGCGGCTCCGCGCCGCGCTCGCCTACATGACGCTGGAGGCGCCGGCGGGCGCCTACGCGTGTCCCGCGCGGAGCCCCGGCGTCCTGCGCGTGGGCAGCGACACGACGTGCGGCGCCCAGCGCGGCCCGGCCGCCTGCAACGGGCCCCTGCCCTCGCCGGGGCCCTACAGGTGGGACCCGCTCCCCATGCCGCCCCTCCATCCCCGTCCCCTCCGGCGTCACCGTGCGGCCCTTTCCCCCAGGGTGAAGTTCCTGGTGCTGGGGCCCCGCGGCCCCGTGGCCGAGACGCAGTGGTCGGAGCCCGTGGGCCTGCGGCAGGGTAGGTGGCGGCAGCGGCGCGGGCTGCGCTCGGC
>NW_020455932.1:211789-216625 GCF_003342845.1 Nothoprocta perdicaria | reverse complement strand
TGGGGACGCGGCCCCCGGCCCGCTGCCCGCACACGGCCCCGGCCCCGGCCCCGGCGCGATGCTCCCGCTGCTCCTGCTGCTGCTGCGGATGGCGCCAAGCGACGGTCTCAGTGAGCTGGGCGCGGGCAGGGGGACAGGGACGGGGTGGGTGACGCCGCGGGGGTTTGCACCATGCCGGCGTGCGCGGCTGGCCGTGCTCCGCATGTCCCGCCATGGAGCTATCCAGGCTGCAATGTGCGCGGACACTGGGAATGACCCCAGCTCCGGGTGTCTCCGTCATGGACAGACGGACCCAACCCACAGCCCGGGCGCTACCGCAGGGCTCGGGTCGCCTGGGGACACCCCCGCTCAGGTGACACACTGGTCTGGACAAGTCCTGTGCCCAGGTTTGCTAACCTGGGGCACGGCATGGGGGTCTCATGGGAGGAGCGCTCCATGGCTGGTGCCGTGGCGGGTCCCGGGGTGTCTGTGGTGCTGGCGGGAGCCAAGAGGCCGCCAGGGCCGCTCGGAGCCGCTCCCTGCTGGAGCGGGCCCCGGGGGCTCGGCCGTGCCGCGGGGCCGGCGCTCAGCGGCCCCTTTCTCGCCGCAGCCCACGTGGGCTACATGCCGGAGCTCACGCAGCGCCCGCTGGCCGCCCGGGTGACCACGTCCACCTTCGTCCTGGAGCAGCCCCGCTGCATCTTCACCAACACCTCCAGCGACCTGATGATCTGGCTGGTGGTGGCGCTGGATGAGGGTAGGTGGCACCGGGGCGGGTGCCGCGGGGCGCTGCGGGCGCCCTCCTCACCCGCCGTCCCGCAGCCACGGGGCAGTTTGACCCCCGCACGCAGCCGGAGACGCCGCCGCTGGCCTTCCAGACGTTCCCCAACAACACGGCGTACGCCACGCTGGGCACCAGCGTCGCCAACTACCCCTGCCCCGCGCCCACCTCGCGGGACATCACGGTGCTGCGCGTGGGCAGCGAAACTGCCTGCAGACTCAACGCGAGCAGGCCCAGCTGCAACGGGCCCCTGCCAGGGCCCGGGCCCTACCGGTGAGGCTGGCACCGGGGGGACGTGCGGCCGCGCGCAGCGACGGCGCCGGGGGCACCCAGGGCTGCCGCCGCCACCGCTCAGCCCCTGCTGCTCCCCAGGGTGAAGTTTGTTGCCTGGAAAAGCTCTCAACTCGAGGCTGAGACGGAGTGGTCTGAGCCCATCACCCTGCTCAGAGGTACCGCAGGCGGCCTGAAGCGCCGGCACCGCTCGCGGCCCGGCAGCGGCACGGAGCACACGGGGCGGCTGCACGGGGAAACTGCGCAGGGTGGTCGCGCAGGGGGGCTGCAGAGGGTGGTTGCACGTGCGATTGAGCAGGGTGGTCGCACAAGGAGACTGCGCAGGGGGTTGCACATTTGGTAGCACAAGGGGTTGCACGGGGGGTTGCATGTTTGATCGTGCAGGGTGGTTGCACATTTGATAGCACAGCGGGGTTGCAGGCACAGATTAAATGATCCCTGGGCCAGGCTCCTTCTCCTGCCCGGCCCCCTTCCTGCCCTCCGGTCTCCCCTTGCAGCCCAACCAGCCCACATGGTCCCTGTGACACCGAGCGGGCGCAGCGCCGGCATGATCGTCCTCACCTCCATCCTCTCCATCCTCTTCGCTGTCCTGCTGGCCTGCCTGGTGGCCCTGCTGGTCACCTGGTGGTGAGTGCCACCCCGGCCTCCTTGTCCTGCCGTGCCCCCGGCCCGTCCTCATCCGCCGTCCCTTCCCAGCTCCGAGGCGTGGGGCAGCAGCAGCGTGTTCAGCACCAAGGCGGACGCCGTGTCGGTGCGGCGCTACAACACGCACCACGTCTACGACCAGCCGGCCGCCCGCCTCTGAGCGCCGCCGGGGGCCGGCGGGCGCCAGGGCGGCATCCCGGACGGAGCGGGTCCGGGCGCTCCCACGTGCCCGCTCCGAGCCCCGCGTTCCGCCCCGCCGCTCGCGGAGACGCCGGCAGGGCCCCGCGGGGCGCCCCGCACGAGGCCGCGCGCACCAGAAGCACAATAATAAAAAGCTGCTACCTGACAAGGAAAACGCCAAAGAGTTTGGCGAAAAGCTGCTTTTCTGGCTCTCGTCCCCGGGTGTCATTTAAAATGGGTAGGAAATGGTGCGATTCCTGACCCGTTTTCCCACTTCCTGCTCCCTCTTCTGTGGTACTGTCCCGTGGGGATTCTGATGTCCACCAGTGACGCTGACGTTCCTCACACGTCCATGAGATGGCGAGAAGGGCCTGGCACCCGTCCCGGTCCCGTGGCGCAGCCTGGAGTGCCCAGTTCCCATGGGTGCCCGGTTCCCACCACCGGGGCTGGGTGCCCGGTGCCCACAAGCCGTTTTGGGCACCTGGCTCCCTAGGGTGGGGTTTGGTGCCCAGGTCCCGTGGGTGTTTCTGGGTGCCTGGATCAGTGCCTGGTTCCCCCCAGTGTTTTGGGGTCCTGGGGTGGCTCAGATGCAAGCAAGGCATCTACGTGTATATATATATATATATATATGTGTGTATGTATGTATGTGTGTATATGTATATATATGTGTGTACATATATGTATATGTATAGATGTGTGTGTATGTGTGTATATATGTATATAGGCTTGTATACATATACATATACATATACGTATACATATACATATACATATATATATACATATACATATACATGTACAAACCCAACATTTATTTTTCCTCTAGGCTGTTTGCGAAGGGCACCGGGATGGTGGAAGCAGCTCCATGCATCCCACTATATTTACACCACATCCATATTCATGTCTTATCCATATTCATAGCACCCTTATCCCCTGCTGGGGTATCATTACTGTTCCTTGGGGTGGGTTTTTATCCCGCTTTTCATCCCCAAATGAGGATGTGCTGCAAAAACAGGGCCCGGTGCCGCATGCAGCAGCTGGGACCGAGGGGGTTTAATCCCCAGGGCCTGGCGCGGCTCTGGTAGGATCGTGATGGAGAGGGCGGCTCCTGCAGCCAAATCCCTGCTGCATCCCGACCTGGGGAGCTTGGCCCGGAAGGGCCCGATGCCGGAATTGCCCTCAGTGACGCGGAGCCAAAAAAGCAGGAAATCTGGCAAGGAGCGCCACGGGGGCTGTGGGGCAGGCGGGAGCCCCACGGGGGACGTCTCTGCGACGCCTCCGCCCTGCCGGCGCTGCGGAGAGGAGGGATTAACGGACAAATAACTGCGGATAATCCCAGCTGGAGCGGGCGGCTGTTCCCTGCTCCGGCACATCAGGACTCGCACCCCGCGCCTGCCAACACCCCAAAGCCGCCGAGGAGGCGGCTGGGGCGGCGGGCGCCGTCCCGCGGGCGCTCCCGGGCAGCGGGGCCGGCCGTGGGCGAATCCCGGCACAGCTCCGGAGCCGCCGCGCGGGCACCGCGACCCCTCGCAAATGCCAAGGTCCCCGGGCCCGGCGGCGACGGGAGCGCCCGGATCGGCTTTCCGGGCACTGCTCCGCGGGGTTTCCCGGGAGGGTTTGCCAGGCCGTGTGGCTGGATGTGGGAATGCCGGCATCCCGGCTGGGACCGGCCCTGGGGAAGCGGGAGAAGGGCCCCACACGGCCCCGGGCAAACCGGAGCAGCGGGAGGGCTCCGCCCACGGCTGCGCCGCTGGGAGGGCCCTTTTTTTGTTGCATTTTGGTGTTTTTTGTTTATTTGGTTGTTTTAATGCACTGGCTCTGTCCGCGCTCCCCCTTGCGCCTGAGCAGGGCACCCGATGGGGACTGGGGTGGGAAGCGACAGCTCCCCCATCCCCCAGGGCTGCCGCCACCTTCAGGTCCCCCCTCAGCCGGAATTCCCATGGGGATGGGACAGGATTCCCGTGGGATCTAGTTAGGATTCCTGCGGGAATGGGACAGGATTCCCTTGGGAATGGGACCACCAACCAGAGCAGTGCGAGGTGTCCCCGGCCCCATGAGACCCACGGCAACAACGCGGGGTGTCCCGCAGAGTCCGGTGCAGCAGGATGGGGTGTCCCTGTCCCCCCGAGCCCCTTGACAACAGGGGTGTCCCACAGGGTCCGGTGCAGCAGGATGGGGTGTCCCTGTCCCCCCGAGCCCCTTGACAACAGGGGTGTCCCACAGGGTCCGGTGCAGCAGGACGGGGTGTCCCTGTCCCCCCGAGCCCCTTGACAACAGGGGTGTCCCRCAGGGTCCGGTGCAGCAGGATGGGGTGTCCCTGTCCCCCCGAGCCCCTTGACAACAGGGGTGTCCCACAGGGTCCGGTGCAGCAGGATGGGGTGTCCCTGTCCCCCCGAGCCCCTTGACAACAGGGGTGTCCCACAGGGTCCGGTGCAGCAGGAYGGGGTGTCCCTGTCCCCCCGAGCCCCTTGACAACAGGGGTGTCCCACAGGGTCCGGTGCAGCAGGAYGGGGTGTCCCTGTCCCCCCGAGCCCCTTGACAACAGGGGTGTCCCACAGGGTCCGGTGCAGCAGGAYGGGGTGTCCCTGTCCCCCCGAGCCCCTTGACAACAGGGGTGTCCCRCAGGGTCCGGTGCAGCAGGAYGGGGTGTCCCTGTCCCCCCGAGCCCCTTGACAACAGGGGTGTCCCACAGGGTCCGGTGCAGCAGGAYGGGGTGTCCCTGTCCCCGTGAGCCCCACGGCTGCGTGGGGTGACCTGTGAGACCCCCAGTGCCGTGGGCAGCTCCCCATAGCCCCCCAGTAGAGACCCAGGGTCCCCACCGGTCACTGCGGGACCCTCCAGCAGCGCGGGGATCCCCCGTCACTTGGGGGTCCCGCCCCACGGGAGCCCCGATCCCACTGAGGCCCCGCCCCCAGATGGGCGTGTCTTCGCCTTCGCCCCGCCCCCATCTCCCCGCGGCC